>NC_091117.1:210585187-210885187 GCF_040183065.1 Periplaneta americana | reverse complement strand
ATTGCGGTTAAGATTTTAACAATGCAGCACCAGAGATTCAACTAGCATAAAAAAGAAACAGCCGGACCGATAAGTGAATTCCATTACTATGTGGTACAGAACTTCACTTTCCCTTTCCATTATTCTGTTGTAATACATGCTTAAACGGCATCTTCCTTATTCATAACTTCACGATGTGCAGTGGCCTCGATCAACGACTGCAGAGGAATGCATGAGTGTACTGATATTAACTTATACTCTTTGCTCAAACCGTCCCTTCTATTTTTGCTCCAGCATGACTAATTTGGTTGAGCTTATTTAGGCCTACTATTATTACTAACACTATTATTATTATTATTATTATTATTATTATTATTATTATTATTATTATTATTATTTGCTCTAGAGCGATAGCCCATCAAAGGATAAGGCCGATCAGCCAGCTGCTGGCCTCATATCCAAAAGCCTCATCAGAGGTCAACCATCATCCAACCAGAACAGAGGTATCGTATGCTTACAAGCAAACATTCTCACGGGGGAGGTAAAAAAATTTATTATTTTTTTCTTCCACCATGTTAATAATGTCAAAACAAGTGCTTATACAGGGACATCATTTTATTTTTACTAACATTTTTAATATTAACCTGGCTATACCTTTGGATTAATGATTGAGGCCCGGAAACACCATTTACTGCCCCCTTCCACGACTGGAGTTCGATGATACTGGCGTAAAATACAAACAAATCACTTTTTTAAGTACAGGAGGGAAGAAAAGTAGTTCATCCATTTACGTAAACTAGAAAATATCGCGATTTTGAGTTTGGTAATTTTCATTAGGTTTTGTTTAATCAAAATACAGTACAGTATTAACAATAAGTGTTTTTACTCACGAACTGAGTTATCCATGCGAACACATTCATTATGTAGTGTATATTATACATACTGTCTACAGCACATTAGCGTACGATATAGAGAATGAAGTTAAAATGAAAAATAATCATAATATGGATATTTAAACACATTTTTTTTAATGGTGGCCGTTCATTTCGATACAGGCTTCAGTTCTTTTGTGCACATTATCGCACTATAGACTATTGTACCTAATTCCAATTACCAGTTTCGTCCTTCTTACTTAGTAACTCATGTTGAAATAATTCTGTACCTACTCTATAAAAGAGTGCCTAACATACTGTAAATTCAGTCTTCACTTCTGCCCGACCCGCACAGATAAAATTACTCAGACATGCTATCTACTGTCCGTCCAAGTGGTTATGCCGCAGGATCGTAGAAAGGAGGGAATCACGTGATAGTTAATTACTTAAAGATACACTTTTATTTAAATTATTTTGAACAGTTGCATAATATTACGTAGACGTCCAATTAATTCCTAACAGAAATTAATGTTTTCAGAAAAGAGCTAAGAAAGCCCAGCCACTAGTCTTTACAGTGGAGCGAGCAGAAGCAGGTGGGGGAAATCGGGATGCGACGTAGGCAAACGGACGACAGTACCTGTGCGAAAATATGATTAAATATTGGAAGTTTTCGTCACTGGAAAACGCGAACATATTTCTGAAACGTACTATAATCACTAACTCAGTACTGCGGCCTTGGTTCTGTGTGGAGGACAGTTGGAACTTCGTTAGTAGAAGGGATGGGAGTGAAGTACATTCAAAAACTCAGGTACAATAAAAGTTGAAGTAAAAATAAAATGATGTCCCTGTACAAATTTTGGCCACACGAGAGCAATTACGAGGGTCGTCCAGCAAGTTAGCTTCCCTGGGATCATTTACAGAAAGAAAACACAAATTCAGGGAAAAATTTTTAATTTTGTCCTTCAAATGCGTAGAAATTTGACCTGCACAAATGTAACATCATAACATTCCTTTGCAGAACAAACGCTGTAGACCAGCCGTGGCGAAAATGCGATGGTGCGCCGAGCCATTGTGTAACCTGCAACGTGCATAGCACCTATGGAGGGAGGCGGACACCCGAAGGAGAAGTGAAGCAGCTGTCTGACTTATTAACGGATTTTCATTTTCCTTACGTCAAGCACTTAAATATAATTTTATACAGTATAAGGTTACAAACTAATGTTTAGTACGTACAACGAAGAAAGAAATGAACAAGAAAACATGGGACACATTATCAGAACCTAAAATTAACTGTCTTCAGAATGTCTCTGCGACAGAGTTTCAAAATCAGGAATTATGTCACTTACTGCCAGTCGTAGTTGATCACGAAGGTATTTGTCTGTCAGTCGTGATCTAAATTTGTTTTTTACCATTTTCATTGTTGAAAATAATTTTTCACAAACGTAAGTTGTAGCGAACATGGCTTCAACAGACCAAGCGAAAGGACGAAGCTTCGGATATTTATTTTTTTGGCAAAGATTTGAGAAGTTCAACATTTGTCAAGTCCTTAGCCTACATCTAGCTTTCATTTAACATCACATTGTGAATCTGTGAGTTTAAATTGAAGATCTAACCGCATTATTCGTACATCTGCTGAAAAAGGATCGACGTACAGAGATAATAATAATAATAATAATAATAATAATAATAATAATAATAATAATAATACAAACTTTTAATGTTTCATGAGTGATATGTAGTATAATGCCGTTTTATGTTACACAACCGTTTTCCTCGTAATACTTGTGAACAAATCATACATTTAATATTCGCATCATATCGCCAGCAAAAAAATACGTCCTCCCATCCTACTTGAAACTTTCGTTTTTGTAGAGGTGCATGGTTTCGAGAGAGATATTGCGATGATACGCCACTCGCAGGTCAGAGACAAATATAAAGGAACAGAGTTTTACTCCAGTGACTGAGAGAGTGGGGATTGGAGGAGGTAGGAACCAAGAGAAATGCACAGCTATCATTGCGAGCCACAATGTGCTCGCAAGTCACATTTTCGCCACGGCTGCTGTAGACTATTATACGATATACGTCAATATGCTTTGCGGGTTATCGCATATTAAGTGTAAGGCGGAACTACAAAACTAACCACAACTGGCTTAAGACTTAGTCCACGGTAGGCTACTGGTAAAGGTACGAGTAAGTAATGGAATTTATTGTACAAAATACATTCTTTACACAGATACAACTTTGAAGTAAATCAGTGCAATATTTTATTAATTTTACGTAATTTAATTTTTTTTAAATAAATTCAAATACAAAATCGCAAATTCTTTGAACACATTTGTGTCAACATAACAAACCTCAACTTCCACTTTTGATTACCGCTACTAATTTAAAAATCAGATTAGGCCTACTTACCAAGCAGAGCGCTACTAACAGGCTGGCGTGACGCGTGTTATAAATTGTTGTGGATGCTGATCACAAGCATAACTGTGTTACATTGCACTAGAATGGCGTTTTACATTTTCCTATCAACACTATGTCACACTAATATGGGTCTTGGCTTGGCTTTACTAAGGTTGAACCCGGGTCCGTACACTTAGGCCACAATAATATGGACCACCTTTTATAGAATTACCATCACGATTATGTGCAATGAAAATGTTTGCTGTTTGTAAATGAATTAATAAATAAAATCATAACGAGGTTCATTTCATAAGTCATGGCAACTATGTTATATCTGCTGAATAACCGAAAATATGGTTAATTCAGTATATACGTTTGAAAACCTGTTGCACACTGTACGGCAGTCGTGGCGAAAATGTGACTCGCGAGTACATTGTGGCTCGCAATGATAGCTATGCATTTCTCTTGCTTCCTACCTCTCCCAACCCCCACGTTCTCACTCACTGGAGTCAAACTCCGTTCCATTTGTATTTGTGTCTGACCTGCAAGTGGCGTATCGTCGAAATGTCTCTCTCAAAACCATGTACCTCTACAAAAACGAAAGTTTCAATTAGGATGGAAGGACGCATTTTTTTCCTGCCAATATGATGAGAATATTAAATGTATGATTTGTTCACAAATATTACGAGGAAAACGGTTGTATAACATAAAACGTCATTATACTACATTATCACTCATGAAACATTGAAAGGTTAAGTGTTATTATTATCATCATCATCATCATCATCATCATCTCTGTACGTCGATCCTTTTTCAGCAGATGTACGAATAATGCGGTTAGGTCTTCAATTTAAACTCACAGATTTACAATGTGATGTCAAATGAAAGCTAGATGTAAGGACTTGACAAATGTTGAACTTTTCAAATCTTTGTCAAAAAATGGATATCCGAAGCTTCGTTCTTTCGCTTGCTCTGTTGAAGCCATGTTCGCTACAACTTACGTTGTGAAAAATTATTTTCAACAATGAAAATAGTAAAAACCAAATGTAGATCACGACTGACAGACAAATACCTTCGTGATCAACTACGACTGGCAGTAAGTGACATAATTTCTGATTTTGAAACTCAGTCGCAGACACATTCTGAAGACAGTTAATTTTAGGTTGTAATAATGTGTCCTATGTTTTCCTATTCATTTCTTTCTTCGTTACATGTACTAAACATTAGTTTGTAACTTTATACTGTACAAAATTATATTTAAGTGCTTGATGTAAGGAAAATGAAAATCCGTTATAGGTCAAACAGTTGCTTCACTTCCCCTTCGGGTGTCCGCCTCCCACCATAGGTGCTATGCACGTTGCAGGTTACACAGTGGCTCCGCGCACCATCACATTTTCACCACGGCTGCTGTACGGGATACCTCCGAGCTCTCTAAAAGTAATTTGTAAATACATTCGGAACATTATTTCAAGTAACAATCTGGAAATTAAGGATTGCAACCAATTTGTGTCGAACTGTGTTTGTAATTTTTAAGCATTTGATATGTGGATATGGAGAAGAGTTGAACGTGTTGAAGTGGACAGACAGAATAAGAAATGAAGCTATGTTGGAAAGAGTGGGTGAAGAAAGATTAGTGCTGAAACTGATTAGGAAAAGAAAAAGAAATTGTCTAGGTCACTGGCTGAGAAGAACCTGCCTACTGAAGGATATACTGGAAGGAATGTGAACGGGAGAAGAGTTCGGGACAGACGAAGATATCAGACTAGTGGCTTGTGCAGCAAATGCTGCAAACTAAGTTCATTAGACGTTCAAAAAAAAAAAAACAAATTTCAGATTTATTTTCAATGAAGAATACCAGACATCCTGAAAGTTATTTGCGTCCATAATAATGAAAGATACTCTCTCTCGAGCCAATACTGAAGAGAACCACGCATATGAATATCTACACCACACCGCCATTAAATATATGAAAAAGACCCAACCCCACTTGATTAATAACTATAAAATATTTGATTTTTAGTAATATTATCTTACGTAAGTTTTATAGCTTACAGTAACATATACTATATATATATATATATATATAGCCGCCACTCAGTGTAATATAGAAATCAAAATCTAATTTAAGTTATTCTCTGCATCTACTTATATAACCCCAAAACGTTTCACTTTCATATCATCAATATAGCATTAATATGTACAATTAATGAAAAATAGTCACACCATGGCATTAACTACAATAATATTTCATTTCTAATGGTAATAATGTCATCAAACCACCTCAAGTTTTGTAGTTTTTAATATCCAATACACAGCTGTACCCAGAAAATTACACACCACAGAATCGAACTTGTAAATTATTTTTAGTAAGTTGAGTTTTTAATACCAATTTAATTTGAGCTCTAAATATGTTAGCATTCTTGCAGATCATGGCCTTCGTGTAATATTGTTTACTGTAGTGTGTGTTTTTTTTATTCTGAAATGCAATTAGCTAGTTCTCAAAACTGACGACAGATGGATTTTGGGAAATAGTAAAATTATGTTGAAAAATTGACATTGCATGAAAACTACTATTTTTCTGAAAACCTTTGAGTTCTAAGCTTCAAAATGAGGGGTAATTTATTAAAATCCGTTCGGCCGTTTTCCCGTAATTTCCATTACCAGTTCAAATTATATATATATATATATATAGATGATAGACTACATTAAGTATATGGATCATATGAGAAGACTAAGAGGAACGCTGAAAATAGGAAACTTTAGAGAATACTGGGTTTGCAGTGAAAGAACTGCCCTTGAGCAGAAAACAATGATTGACCTGTGTCTTGAAACCGGGATACGCCGCTGGACATGACATTTTTCACACAAAGAGAGGCAACTTTTACTCAAATAAAAATCTTTCTTTGCATGAATAGATGAGCGACGACTTAAATGGCAGAAATTCCACGCTTTGCACTTCCAGCACTCATCGAAGTATGTCATGTCACATGCAACACAAGCATTGCAAACGGAATACCCCATGCGAATGCCAAGATTCTACTTTTTAAAAAAATTCTGAGTCACGTATTGCTGCACAAATTATAAACTAGCCAGACACATCGCTTCCAGTCGTCATAACTTAACAGAATTATTTTAATAGAGTGCAGACACTGCAACAGCCGGCTATGAAAGGCCAAGGCCTTCCGTCATACCCAGTCTTGTTTGCACTGGAAGTGAACTGTACAGAGCAGATCCAGGAGCATTACGGAGTTATTTATTTGTACAAGATTCTTACGTTTTTCTTTGTATTCCAGGCAACTTATAAACTACTTCACTATCTACTAAACGAGCCAAGTAGCTTTGGTTCTCACTTGAACATACGTTGGTTCAATATCGTAAGATTCACAAGTTGAGCCTTCCTATAAAGTCATAAAAAAGGTCTGTTTTCATTGCAACATCTGCAGACATACAGTATGCGCCAAAACAAACAGCACTGAAATAAAATTATCACTCGTTGCTAGAGCAGTGTCCACGTTTCTCTAGCAACGAAGTGTTTATTTATTGTATGAAACAGTTCAACATATTGTGAATTCAGTGTTGTGTTATTTCTGCAATTATGGTTCTCACAACAGAGGAGAAGATGTTTATTGTAGAGCATTATTTCAGGTCATACGGAGTGCGGGCTATTCCATCTAAAATCGACCGAAATATAGAGAATATTGACCTTCCAATTTCTAAATACAATGAAACTTTTTCTTTTCGTTGACAACTGTGATACAATGCTTCGTGCAAAGTTTGAGGCATCAGAACTTCATAGTGTTTTAATTAAAAATATTTAAATTTATCGTATTTTCATAAAATTAGCAACTTTAAACTGTTGTGGCTCCGAAACCCTTTCACCCAATGATCAAAATCATGGTTTATTTTGATGCTGAGAAATTAAAGTTTATATTGACATGTAAATAGTTTTTCTTACTTTTTATGGAAATGAAGAAATTTAGATTTTTCTTCATTAAGACGCCTTTGACCATGAAAAAATAGTTTTAAAATATATGGTTAGATTCCGCATTGAAAGTACAAATAAAACACATATTTTTACTGGTGCACCGTTGATAAGAAAGTATTGAAAATATCAAATAAAGAAAATAAATAGTACGCGCGTGAAGTAACCAGCTGACTGTGAGGCGGGAGGTAGTCGAGACAAGCAAGGCCAGGAGACAAACATGTGATGTTTCGTCTAATAGCGCATAGCTGGGATAGCTTTATCACAAGTTTTCATAAACACAGGAGTAAAATGAAGCCCCAACGCTCGCTTATCTTCAGCTCTCGGCCAGTGCGGTACTGCGCCGTTCAAGTCTAAGCGTGTGAAAATAATTTATTTAATACCCTCGAAACTTATTGCCGAGCCACTAACCAAACAATGTCGAATCCCTCTTAATAATGCAAGGTTTTTTCTCAATTTTTATACATTTTTACAAATTGGCAAAAAGACTAAAAGTAAGTAAAATCAGATTACGTCTCTTTGCATATAATAAAAATAAGGATTACTTCTTAACATAACCTACCAAATGTCAGCTTCAAAATGAGCTCCCGTTCAATGTTCTGCAGTAAATGTTTTCAGAGTTCTGAGCGCTGAAAGAGGCTTGTTTTTATAAAATACGCTAAATTTGTCGCTCAGTAGTATGAAAACCGTTTGACTTTCGATAGTATATTTTTGAATATGCACTGTCCTCAGCACCTTGTATAACTAGGGAAAAAATTAGAGTATTAAAAAAATGCGAGGTTTTTTACTGATCGATTTCATATGGAATAGCCCGTACTGAAATTACAAACACACAGCAACATAAAACAGACATGAAAATTCTACATGTCCAACCGAAAAACCAGAAACTAAACACGCTAGACGAATGCAAAATATACACATACACAAAAACATACCCACAAAAAATCCTCAAACACACAACTGAATTTCATAACACACACACACACACACTATTTTTAACTCCACACTACACAACACAAACGCATCTCCACCGGAGGTGAAGACACAGAAAGTCGCAAGGACCAAGACCCAGCAGTTCTGAAGATGGATCCCAAGTCGAAACTAGTCAACTAGTATCTGTAACTTAGTTCTAATTAACACGTGAAAGTTATATATCGTATTCAAGTGATATAATAGTGTTAAAAGTTGTGTAATCAAGATGTAGCCTATAGTCTAAAATTATTACATTACAAAAGTTCAACTAAGTCCAATTCTTAGATTCTGGAGCGTCGCTTGTGGTATAAAGTTTAGTCAAAATCAGTTCCAGTACATACGTACGTACATACATACATACATACATACATCCTATAGATTCATGTATTACATTATATACATGACATATGAGTACATGGCTACACTATGACTTGGCTTGGCCTAAAGGTACGGTCACACGTCGCTACTTTTGCTGCGCAACGTTTGTACTGCAGCTGCAAAAGTTGCGTGTCGTGTTCACACGTAAGCCAAAAGTAGCGCGCTGCACGCTACTTTTCGTGCTGCGCAACCCGAGTGCTGCAAAAGTTGCAACTGGAGGTTGCGAGTCTGTTCACACACAAGGCGCTACTTTTGCAGCCGCAGTCATGCTGCAGGTTTCCATCTCCGTGTTGACTTCTCAATATACATTTTGTGGTTATGTTCGCATTATTAAGAAACTCATGCGAAAGCTTCCTTATCTATTATTTGCTTTTCTGTCGCATCTAGTATTCAGAAATTGACATTATTTTTACTATAACGCTTTTAAAAACGCCTATATACTTAAATGATAACCAACAACATATTCACGTAATCAATGTTGGCAACCCTCCTGTTTGGAACTATGCTACGGAAAATTTAAAAACTGAATTATATCGTCACCAGTTATGCTCAGACTGTGTTGTGTATGTAATAACTGTTACAAATAATTTATTTTCATCACATTTAACATTAAAATATGTCCAAACAATAAAAGTATCATTGGCACATTTGGATGGTAACACTGCTGCAACCGCAGCAAAAGTTTCAACAAAACCGATATCGAAAATGCTGCGGCTGCAACCCTGAGAACCCTGTTCACACGTCGCTACTTTCAAGCTGCGCGCAGCATGGAAAAGTAGCGGGCAGCAGGTTCGGCAGCCGCTACTTTTCGGGTTGCACAGTTGTTCACACGTCGCAGTACAAGAGTTGCGCAGTTTTTTGTACTGCAGCGCTGCAAAAGTAGCGACGTGTGACCGTACCTTTATGAGGGATACATTTAGGCACGTTTTGGCCCATTGTGCGCCCTATTTATACGATGACTGTCAGAAAAATGTCCTAGTGACATTCGTGAATCTGACTGTATCTTTAGGAAAAAGATGGATTTTGACTTAAGGCCCATTCACATTGAAATTTAAACATAACGTAAGCGTTAACTTAAAAATGTAAACATTAAGGTAAAATCAAGAACATTCACGATGGGAACATAGGCCTAAACATAACCGCAAAGATACTTGGTAACCATGGAAACATAACAACGACGTCATTTCCTCATTCTGTCATATACTTAGCGCTCCACGATTGTATACTGTTTGCAAATCACGTAAGCATAAGCATGAAAGTTTGGAGTCTGGAAACTTTCATGTTAACGTCTAACGGCAATGTTAAGGTCAGTGTTTATGTGAATCATTAACCCGAGTCACACGGGGATAGTTTACAGGAGTCAAGTGCTCGAAGCCTCTAAACTGGATGCTATATTTGTGATCACACGGAGACATTAAACTTGAAAGCACGCTTGAAAATGTATTCGTAGTGGTGTTGAATTCTTGTATTCTGTTATAGTTAATAAAAATCAATAGTGAACTGGCATTTTTAGTTTGGTGAAACTGAAGATGCCGCCAGCACATATTCAAGCATGTGTGCAGCTAATTGGCGCCTTGTTATTGTATGAATTACAAAATATTCTTGAAAAAAAAGGAAAAGAGAACATGGGTTAAGAAATGGATTCGTAGAAGAATTATGCACGGTGCATCTAATACCTTGTTGAAAGAATTAGCTGAAGAAGGTCCTGCAGAATACAGGAAGCATCTCAGAATGAGTCTTGTTTTAAGGGTTTTCAACTTTTTTCGAACCACTTCTACGTCTATGTTTTCGAAACCTTGTTTCATTAGTTCATCGACTAGTTTCTGGAATAATAATTCCCGCTTGTTTTTATTGAGGTATTCTTTGTCACGTATATTCCATACAAGTTCATACTTCTCATACACTTTCAAAAAACTGTACGATATCGTTAGAATTCCACTTAGGGGCGCTCATTATTAATTTACTTCGACAATAAGCCTAAAATACAAACTTTCTACTTGCCAAGTTGCTACAAGTTCGCATTCACACGCGGGAAGTGGTGGAGTCAAGTTGGTCACGTGACGGGAAAGTGGACACAAAAGTTGAAGGGTCGTCAACTCAAATTCTGCTTGACCGCCAAGTCACAACTTGACTGTCTCGACCATATCACACGGGGAAAGTTGAAGGAAAGTCGACTTGCTCCAAGCACTTGACTCCTGTAAACTATCCCCGTGTGAATTGGGCTATTGGTAGCCTGGCCGCAAACTTATGTGTTTATGTTAAGGTTATGTTTAATTTTCATTGTGAATGGGCCTTTACTACAAAGCTTCTCTGTTTCCTCAATCGGAAGCCAGTTGATAATACCTTATTTTCAGTTTTAATATCGTATCTATAGTCGTCAGAATTTTTGTTCTTTCGTTTACTGCCCTAAAAAAAGTCTTATTCACGAACTACACGACTTTCCACTTGTTGTGACTGACTGGTATTTAAGTGTAGAATTGGTTGTTAAATGGCGACAACAACAGCAGGAAATCTGCAGGAAAAGGTACAGGAGAACTTTCTGGATAAGCAGAAGACAGGTACAAAATAAAGTGGAAGGAATGATAATGCCTTGATTGAAAATACTGTTACTCGACTTAGTTTCTAGATACAGAAGAAAACAGCCGCTCTGGGATTATTAATAAAACACAATGCACAAATCAGAGACAGTTGAGACATCTCCGTAACGGTCTTTTTTTTCGGGGAGAGGGGGTAAGACAGAGAGAAGATAGCATAAACAGATTTGCAAGATCGCAGCAGCTGACACTGTCATTCATAACTCAAGGCTTGCGTACTCGTCACTTCCGTGGGAAACGTCGCTCGAGACGTTATTTCCTCCTCTTGCAAATGACTAACTACATCAATCAAACATGGAGGACCATATTGTCATATTCAATTTTCATTCTTTAAAGCGTGTCTAAAGGCTCTAAAATATAAAGAAACCCATCGCTTTTCACATTATTGCACAGCTATAGTCCGTTTGTACACGAAGCATAATGCAAAAGATATTTTTGCACGATCGTCTGTTTGTTGTAACAGTTATTGTTGTTAGGCCTTGAAAGTTAAGTTCTGGATAACAGGCAGGGTTTGGAATTGAACGGGTGACATCAGCTTCTTGTCTATGCGGATGACGTGAATATGTTAGGAGAAAATCCACAAACGATTAGGGAAAACACGGAAATTTTACTTGAAGCAAGTAAAGCGATCGGTTTGGAAGTAAATCCCGAAAAGACAAAGTATATGCTTATGTCTCGTGACCAGAATATTGTACGAAATGGAAATATAAAAATTGGAGATTTATCCTTCGAAGAAGTGGAAAAATTCAAATATCTTGGAGCAACAGTAACAAATATAAATGACACTCGGGAGAAAATTAAACGCAGGATACATATGGGAAATGCGTGTTATCATTCGGTTGAGAAGCTCTTATCATCCAGTGTGCTGTCCAAAAATCTGAAAGTTAGAATTTATGAAACAGTTATATTACCGGTTGTTCTGTATGGTTGTGAAACTTGGACTCTCACTCTGAGAGAGAAACATAGGTTAAGGGTGTTTGAGAATAAGGTGCTTAGGAAAATATTTGGGGCTAAGCGGGATGAAGTTACAGGAGAATGGAGAAAGTTACACAACGCAGAACTGCACGCATTGTATTCTTCACCTGACATAATTAGGAACATTAAATCCAGACGTTTGAGATGGGCAGGGCATGTAGCACGTATGGGCGAATCCAGAAATGCATATAGTGTTAGTTGGGAGACCGGAGGGAAAAAGACCTTTAGGGAGACCGAGACGTAGATGGGAGGATAATATTAAAATGGATTTGAGGGAGGTGGGATATGATGATAGAGACTGGATTAATCTGGCACAGGATAGGGACCGATGGCGGGCTTATGTGAGGGCGGCAATGAACCTTCGGGTTCCTTAAAAGTCATTTGTAAGTAAGTAAGTAAGTAAGTAAGGCCTTGAAAGTTAAAATTTCCACACAGAAACTTGTTGCTAGGGAAACCATTCTTCAGAACATAAAACTATACTGAAATAGACCCATTACAGTGCACTTATTGCTACCTTGTAATAATAGTGCTCTAAATTTTCAATGCAAAATATATTGTAATTGCAATTTAAAAGATATAATGATGCAAAAAATGTTGTACAATACACGTTTGTGAAGTGCATTACAAAATATCGGAAATTAAAAAACTCATTCTGCTCGTTTTTCAGACTTTTCCTCGATTTTGTAAAAAGCACTTAACCTTGTATCGTAATACAGGCTCTTCTAATCTGAGCCGTTCTTACATCACTGCTAGAAATATAATCTCTTGCAATAATTCTGTATTGACTCTTGACAAGGATATGTAATTATTATTTATCGTGAATAAAAAGAGTGTGATTTTATGACTGCCACTTCTTTCTCTTGTTTCAATAATCTTATAATTTGAAAGTCGTTTAATTTCAGTAACTATCGAAATTATCTTTTGAACTGAAACAAGAACATCAGAATGGAGAACTACGGCATGCGGCAAAACAAAAGACACTGAAATTATTGCTCATCTGCTGTCGACGTTTCCCTAGCAACGAAATATTTATTTTATATTGTAATAGCACAATCTAGTATATACAGTCACGAAGCTTGAGTTGTTGAGGGTACTAGGAACAATAGACTGTGCCGGTACTATTCCGCATTGTCTGTGATGAGGCGATAGTAGCGATCCTAGTGATTAGCAACTATCTATGGCTGCATATTCCCTACGTATTGAGCTTCGTGACTGTATATTCTAGAGTACACTGTGGTAATAGTTTGTCATATTCAGAGTCCGTGTATATTGTGAATTCAGCGTTGTGTTGATTTCCGTAAATTAAGATTCTCACAACAGAGAAGGTGTTTATAATGGAATATTATTTCCGCTCATACGGAGTGCAGCCTTATTCAAATTTATTCCCAATACTTTTCGATTGCAGCGATATTTTACTACTTAATTTATTATTCCCAGAACATGAATTTTACCAGCAATCGAAAAGTACTGGGAATAAATTTGAATAAGGAACAAAAAAAAAAGTTTTCTTTCCACGCAGGATTCGAACCACGAAAGTCTTAGTTACCAGTCTATCGTGCTCTGGAGTGAACAAGGCTCTGAATTCAGCTACAAGGATCGGTCCCTTTTTTTTTTTTGCCACTACTGTACATAATGAGACTGGATTGATTTTGCTCAGGATAGGGACCTATGGCGAGCTTATGTGAGGGCGGCAATGAACGTCCGGGTTCCTTAAAAGCCAGTAAGTAAGTAAGTAAGTAAACTGTACATAGTAATGGGTCGCCTTTCTTATAAAGGGAACAGATCACTCCTTTCTTCCACTCTTCTAGCATTTTTTTTTCTTCCCAAATCAAACTAATTAATTCGTACATTTTCTTACATAGGTGAGCCTGTATGTTGTCTACACTCGGTGATTTATTTGTTTTGAATGTTCTATGTCTAACAAATGAGGAGCTTCTATATGTCTCCTTTGGAGTTATACATCCTTCTCAATCCCTTTAAAGGTTATCTCAGTATTTCTCAACAGTAATCTCACTAGACGTTTTGATTTATCTAGAGAAAATCAAAACTCGAGTGGGATTTAATTGACTATTACACGATTAGAAGAAAGTATATAAAGATTAGAAGTAACGAAATACTCCAATACAATAAAATATTAATTGACTTACGAAAATACAACTGCCTTCAAATGTATTATTGTACCATATCAACATTACAAATATTACGCTAGATGCATGCTAGATGGCAGTAGTGAGCAATGCCTTCTCGTCGAGAAGTTTTCGATCTATTATACACGATGGCAATGTTACTAGTCAAGAAGACTTTGTTGATTCAGTTTCATTTTTATTAAAATGCAACATTCCACTTCAATTATCCGAATCCCAGTAATCAACGTCACTTGACAGATGATATTCAATAAATCTTAATATTAAACAATCCCTGATACGTGACTATCCATAATATCATATAGCAGAAGCTATAACATAACCTAACTAATATACACAAGTGTTAGAAAAGTTTTAATTAACGACGATGACATAAAAAATAAACATGAATAATTTTAAAAGGAATAATTATTGAATGTACAATTTTCAAATTTGAATGTGGTTGGTGGTTCAATTGATGTTATAATGGACGTGTGCGTAATAGAAATGGAACTCGTTGATTTGGGCCTACATGGTGTATTCAACTTATTCAGGATTTCCGAATGGTGCTCTTCATTTATTTGTAAATAGGATTTCAGAAGATGCATAGGTATGATCAGTGATTTTTATTAATTCTTGTTCTTGAATGTCAATGCGAGTCATATTTGAAACTGCTGTGCATCGACTGGAGTGGTTTGTAATTTTATATATAGCCTATATATTTTTTTGACGTCCAGACCGGCGCAGTTTCAAATGTTGGCAAACAAAGAAACAAATGCTAGGGACGCGATAAAATTAAACAAATGCTAGGGACGCGATAAAATTGTGCGACAAGCAGCCATGATTGGTTGAAATACGTCTTTTCGTACCGTTTTATTGGTCAAAAGTAGTATGACGTAGTAAGAGTGTAATAGTCATATTAATCTAGCTTCAAGGAATATTATACTGTAGATCAGTTTTGTATTTGGTTTATCTCAGCCTCCAATATCAGACAGCTGGTAAGTTCCAAGTGTTTTAAGCACTTTCAAGTCTCAGTTTTTATACGCGAACATAACGTTTACTGTGCTAGAGAGAGAGAGACAGAGAGATCCCGTTTCTGTTGGTGCTAGCATGGAATGCGGCAAGCCAAAAGCAGAAACCATCCAACGTGAGTGACTGCTGTCAGTATAGCAGGACAGAGGAGATGATCCGCTAACATGGCCTTCCCTCTTCTCTCCATGCCGAATAACTTCAACTGACTGACTTTAATTCCGCAACTTTCAACTTACAAATCTCCAAACATTCGTTTGTGGTCGCAAGCGTTGTATTAATCCATTATCTGACTGCCTGCCAAAGGCTTTCGTGCAGAACTTCCAATTTCTTTGCTTCGA
The DNA here is from genome assembly GCF_040183065.1 of Periplaneta americana. Lineage (NCBI taxonomy): Eukaryota > Metazoa > Arthropoda > Insecta > Blattodea > Blattidae > Periplaneta > Periplaneta americana. The sequence continues at coordinate 210,869,542 of NC_091117.1, read as the reverse complement.
AATTTTCTTCTTCGTATACAACGGTCTCGGTTTTCACAGTGCTTGGTTCAGACCTCAAGAATGTGCCCGTATGTGCTGAAAATTCATTTCCTGTGTAAGACTCAAACTCGTTTACTGTGAAACAGTTGTAGAAACAGGTTGACCTCTGTTTGGGACGTCATCATCTGGGACGATTGTAGTCAGCGAAATTCGAGGAATTTTATTCTTGCCGAACCAACACCGCGATATATCAGCATAGAACAGTGACGTCAAAGCAAGCGCATTTTTCTGACCTTGACGTGCGCGGGCAGCAAGCGCTAAGTATGGAAAGAGGAAGGGTTGTGTATATGAATAAGCAACCTGTTGGATTAAGAAAACAGTGGTGCACAAACTTCAAACGGAACGTGAAATTTTATGTTGTTATTTTTATATGGCTTCTTTCTGTTTAATATTATCTATTTGTCTGTAAAACAAAAGTACTAACACTGATTTCTTAATATTGCACTTGTGTTTTAAATCTTAATAACATATTAGAGAGTTAAGAAGGAATATTCACTTAAATTCCATAGTAGAATAATATTATACTGTATTAAGTGGATGAAACACATCATTCATAAAGAAAGTGATATTCCAAAGAAAGAGATTGAGTACGACATGATAAGTTGGAATTTATAATGATGGTATCTTTAGCCTTACAAAAGTAATCAATAAACTAATCAAAACAATATTACAGTACAAAGCAAAGTTACCTAGGTGCTGTATCTGTTTTAAGTGTAACTAATATTATATAACAAAACTCTTATCGCATTATGCTTTTAAGGTCATATTTATGAGCAACTTCCTATCATCAGAATATTAAATTATTTTCTCGAAGTCTGCTGAAGCTATAGAGCTGACATTTTTATAACATATGAGCACGTATCTTTTGCTAGTGATGTAACAGTAGTTGCTTTGTTAATTCATTTCCTTACAAACAATTTCCATGCAAATATTTTCAAAATTTTCAATACACTATCTTCAGTAATACGTATATACGGTATACATTAGATTTACGAAAACATTCTGTAAGGCTACTAAATAAATAGGCCTATACCTGAAAATTTCACTTTTCTATACGAAAAGTTGAGAAAATATTTCTTTTGAATAAAAAAATCAAACTTGTGAAAAATGAGCATTAAAATTAAAACTTACATTCTTATAATGCACTTATACTTCTCAGGCAAATCTAAAAATTAACATGGATACAGTTTTAATAAGTTCTCTTCCCTTCATCTATTGAATCAGTGCTGGCCATCCCTGAATATAGCTCGACCAAGCGGCATATACTACCTCTTTCGTCTGTCTCTTTCCTTTCCGCTGTAAAGCGCTCAGGCTCTCCTGGGCGCGCGCTTGCTCCTGTGGACATCAATTGACGTGCCTGGCGTAGAACCAGAAAATTACTGCCAAATAATTACAAGCTAGCAAAACGCAAGACATCACGGAAGCAGCGATATGCCGATAAACCGCTTCTCGAACCTAGACGACCGTGAGCGTATTTCACGATTTCAACTAAAGAATAAACAAGGAACGTGAATTCCATCCATCCACCCGGCCACCCACCCAACAGGATGCGATTTTTGAAAATGGGTGAGAAGAATTTCGCTCTACTAAAAGGAATCCCGTTCTATGCAAACGCTGTTCATCCCAGATAGCGAGAATTCCCTTGCTCCCATCGAACTTAATGGAAATAAATTTGTACATTTCAGAAATAAGAAATTATTATTATTATTATCATTATCATTATTATTATTATTATTATTAAATCTCACTCAATAGCTTACTTTTAATAATCTGAGAGAGAAAAATCTTCTCCAACGTCTTTGTCCACCGTAAATTCTATCATATTAGGCCAGGGATCAAACCAGACCCGCCTGAATGGAAGACCAGCACGCTAGCGCTTAGCCATGGATGCGGCATGTCTGCATACCTAACTAATAATAAAATAAAACTGTCACTTATCTTACTATCCTGACTATTTTCACATAGGCTATACTTATAATGTTCATTCCATACAAGAAAACTTCGCATGTTGACAAATGCAGTGTCTGAAGTCCTTCCTATTGGCTGCAGGACAAAGAACCTCTTTACGGCAGCGCCTAGAACGTGACATTACTTAGCACAGGTTTTTATATATTTTCGAAGTCTTAATGGCAAACTTGCTGTTATTTTAAACATGAGAAGGAAATAGGATGTCTGAAGCAGTTGGAAAATTAATTACGGCTGCCAAGAAAGAACGTGATTTGTAGGCGCATAAGGCGTGATAACAATGAAGTTTTGTAATGGCTACGACACCACTCAAAACTCGTATCTTCCCACATATGTAAAAAACGAACTCTCACAAAATCCATTTTTGATAGTATGGCTTTGGACTATTTCATCTCATTCTCACCCTTTCAATTCTTTATATTTCAGATCAATTACAGTAAAAGTATTATTTAAATGGAATCTAATGCTTATTTTATTAACTTTAACTTATACGAGTATTTTAATAAAATTGTTACTTAACATTTTGACATCTGTCTTTATTAAAACCAAAACGTCTTGATGAGATAAACGAGTACGTTGTTCATGAGATTTCATGCAAGTTGGGAGCAGTGTAAGAGGTAGTGCAAAATCTCAAAGCATCTTGAAGGTAACTCTCAATATATTTTTGTAATTTTCTTACATTACTCAAGCTTGGTTTACAATATTTGGACGCTTTTCCAATTCACTGCGGGAAAAAGCAAGGAGATGCACTATCACCTTTACTTTTTAACTTTGCTCTAGAATATGTCATTAGGAAGGTTCAGGATAACAGAGAGGATCTGAAATTGAACGGGTTACATCAGCTGTTTGTCTAGCGGATAACGTGAATATGTTAGGAGAAAATTCACAAACTATTAGGGAAAACACGGCAATTTCACTTGAAACAAGTAAAGAGATAGGTTTGGAAGTAAATCCCGAAAAGACAAAATATATTATTATGTCTCGTGAACAGAACATAGTCCGAAATGGAAATATAAAAATTGGAAATTTATCGTTTGAAAAGGTGAAAAATTCAAATATCTCTGAGCAACAGTAACAAATATAAATGACACTCGGGAGGAAATTAAACGCAGAATAAATATGGGAAATGCCTGTTATTATTCGGTTGAGAAGCTTTTATCATCCAGTCTGCTGTCAAAAAATCTGAAAGTTAGAATTTATAAAACAGTTAGGCCTATATTACCGGTTGTTCCGTATGGTTGTGAAACTTGGACTCTCACGTTGAGATAGGAACAAAGGCTAAAGGTAATTTCAAGGGAAAAATTGTTCCGGAGCCAGGTATCGATCCCGGGACCTCTGGTTGAACGTACCAGCGCTCTTACCAACTGAGCCACCCGGGAACTCCACCCGACAACGTCTCAACTTTTCAGGGATCGATACCCGGCTCCGGAACAATTTTTCCCTTGAAATTATTCAAATCTGCTTTACAGGGAGCTTTACCTGAAAGACTAGATTTGCAAAGGCTAAAGGTGTTTGAGAATAAGGTGCTTAGAAAATATTTGGGTCTAAGAAGGATGAAGTTACAGGAGAATGGAGAAAATTACACAACGCAGAACTGCACGCTTTGTATTCTTCAACCGACATAATTGGGAATAATAAATCCAGACGTTTGAGATGACCAGGGCATGTAGCACGTAAGGGCGAATCCAGAAATGCATATAGAGTGTTAGTTGGGAGGCCGAAGGGAAAAATATCTTTGGGGAGGCCGAGACATAGATGGGAGGATAATATTAGAATGGATTTGGGGAAGATGTGATATGATGGTAGGGACTAGATTAATCTTACTCAGGATAGGGACCGATGACGGGCTTATGTGAGGGCGGTAATGAATCTCCGGGTTCTCTAAAAGCCATTTGTATGTATGTATGTATGTATGTATGTATGTATGTATTTTTTTTGTATATCAGCATGCTCCATTACATTGGAGTAATACTACATGCTTTACATAAAATATTACAATAATTAGTTACATCATTTATGAAATGAGAACAAGATATTTACAATTTTGATTGAGATCTTGAAATTCTTATAGATACAAGTGTTGCCTAATTATATTTCTTATATTTTAGGTTACCATCTTTGTTAGTATTATTTATAATTTCAATTACTGTTACATTTTGCCAAATTCTATGGATTTTATAAATTTTCTGAAGCTTTTGAGGTATGTTGTTGTGAACTGATCAAAAGGTGGAGGCCAGGTTTGACCTGTGCGTATTATATTAGCTCGTAGAATTCTTCTTTTTTTGTCAGTGTGGCAAAAGAAAGAAGAATTCTACGAGCTAATATTCTTCTTTCTTTTGTCAGTGTGTGCTTTTGTCATCCAGTCTGCTCTAAAAAAAAACTGAAAGATAGAATTTATAAAACAGTTATATTACCGGTTGTTGTGTATGGTTGTGAAACTTGGACTCTCACGTTGAGAGAGAAACAGAGGCTAAAGGTTTGAGAATAAGGTGCTTAGGAAAATATTTGGGTCTATGTATGTATGTATTTATTCACACTGTAATGGGTATATACCCGGTGGCATTGGTAACTAATTACACTCAATAATGACAATAATGAACTTGTTAATTAAAAATACACTTAATAATAATACCAATAATTAATATTAACAATAATTTATAATAATAATAATAATAATAATAATAATAATAATAATAGTAATAATAATAGCGAATATCCTAAATTAAATGAAGCACTATCACTTAAAATAACATTTAAAATAAATCTAATTTGTATCTTAAATCTAAGTTCGAACTAAAACCCACGAGTATGATATGTTCATATCTGCACAAGTACCTTTCCACATTACACTCATTTCGCTGTCAACTCACTCACTGCACTGGAACAACGACACATTTCACTGATTCTATCCTGATTTCACTAACAACTCAAAAACATTTCACTGTTCAAATACTTTGCACTGCCACTACAAACTGTAAAGCTTCCCTAACAGGAACCCGTTTCACTGACACAACACACTTCACTGACACAACATAATTCTTCACTGATACAACACTTCAATAACAAAATATCATTTACATCCTTTACATACTGTGTGTAATTATCGTCTATTAGTAAAGTCCTTAAGCCTATTTTTAAATACGTTTTTGGTTGTTGGTAAAGCCTTTAGTAAGTCTGCAGGTAAAGCATTGCAGTCCCTGATAGTACGATTGTGAAAAGAAAACTTTCCAGTGTCCGTCCTCTGTCATCTTTTCCTCAATTTATATGAGTGGTCGTTCCTTGAAGAGTAATTTGGCGGTTGCAACCCATTTTTTATTTCTCTCCAGGCAGGCTCACCTCTGTATGTTTTGAACAGTGCGCATAATCGAATTCGCGTTCTCCTGTCCGTGAGTATGTATGTATATAGGCTATACAATATATACTGTATAATTATACACATAGCCTATAGGCATATATGTGGAGCTTGTTTCCAAAAGGTACCAAATCCAACAGACCTAATTTTACAGGAAATGAAAAAAATTGCTCATAGCCTTAAAAAATATTATATATTGTTATGACTTCGTGTCACTATTCTTTGTGTGTCATCAATCATATTTAGGCATATATTTAAGACATTTCACACATTTATAAGAAGTTACTGATGGTTTTAGTTTGGATTTGGTACATTTTGGCAACAAAATTGGATGTGGTACATATTGGCATGAAATAATTCAGTATTATGAATGGGGATGTACAGTACAGGAATTATTTACTATCACTGTAAAAGTGAATACATAATTCGACATTTTTCATTTCACAAATTTAGGCTATGTTTGCTGTTACAATCATCATAATTAACATCAGTGTTATCCTCAACCTCTGTTCTAACAACAGACTCAAAATTTATAAAATTACTATAGGCCTAAAGTGGGAGTTTGTTAATGTCACAATAGCCCATGGATGCTAGCAAAACTTTCAAATCTTTTTTCTCAGCATCCTGAACATGACTTTGATATTGGCATGGAATAACTCAGTATTATGAATGGGGATGTACAGGAATTATTCTCAAACACTATAAAATTAAATACATATTATTAAATATTCTTAATTAAATTTCACAAAATAGAGGCTGTGTTTGTTCTAATCATCATAATTAACAACAATGTTATCGTCATCCTCTGTTCTAACAACAGACTCAGAATTTATAATATTACTGTAAAATGGGAGTTCGTTAATGTCACAGCAGCCCAAACAACTAATACGTCATCACAATAGCCAATGAAATTGCTGCACAACTCGTGACATATCAGTGACGCAAAGTTGAGAACCAATAGGAACACTGAGATTTGGTATGTTTTGGCATCAAACTCAGCATGGATGTGGTATTTTCTGCTGTAAAACACTGTTTTCAGTGGCTTCTCGAGATATGATTTGGTACTTTTCGAGAGAAATGGTTAGTGTTTCCGTTCTAGAGGTAGCTAAGAATGTGCTGCCATCTGTAACTCATTTTTCGAAAATTGTGGATTTGGTACCTTTTGGAAACAAGCTCCACATACGTAATAACTAAAGAAAAGCATTTAAGACAACGCTATTTTCATTAGTCGATACGTTAATCACCTAGCATTATTTTCAAACCAAAGTCACCAGATGCGTCTGCAGCAGCAATTATCATCAAGTACAAACACTGTCTGCTCTTTCCAACTTTATATAATTCAACACAAGTGCAAGGCTGGCCCGCTGAATGCCACAGTAATGAGCACGTAAGATTCCAACGCTGCAAGCAGCGAGGGAGTGGAGGAAAGCAACCTTCGCAGGTGTTTGCAGGCGTAATGCTGATATATAGAAAGCTTGAACTTGGAAGGAGCAGTAGACCGTTGCAGAATCGTAATTTTTTACTATTATCTCTTCTTCCACTTGTAGTACGAGTTAAGACAATTCCGTATGACAGTTGAAATCTCAGACAGCTGTCTCTCTAGGAATTCACAAGGCAATGCCAGAGTTCCACATTAACTTTTATGGTACCTACATTCTCTTTTTCGCTTTGTAATGGAGAAGAACGATATTCACTTTTTCAGTACTAAACGTATCACCAAAATTGTCACCGAACAGGTTTCATCAAGGTAAAGGCATCCGGTTTTTATTCTGTAAGTTCCAGGTTCCAGTCTCGAGTTGATCGCACATTAATAGATCCAAGCTTGAACTTCCATTAGTCTTCCTACTACTCAGTTGAAAAGTATAGCACAAGTACTACACTGTACAAAGTGGAAGTGACATAACTACAGACTGAAAGGGCAACAGAATACATTAAAATAAATAAAAAATCTATTACGCGGTTTGTAATTAAGTTAATGGTTAATTAGAAAATTAGGATTAAAGTATGGGTACTTTTATCAGATATTTAAGTTCTAATAAGTCTTGTTGTGGTACCTTGTATAGGGACATCATTTTATTTTTACTAACATTTCTAATATTAACCTGGCGCTACCTTTGGATCAACGATTAAGAACCGGAAACACCGTTTGCTACCTCCTTCCACGACTGGAGTTCGATGATACTGGCGTAATATACAAACAAATCACTTTACTAGGTATAGGAGGGAAGAAAAGTAGTTCATCCATTTACTTAAACTAGGAAATATCGCGATTTTGAGTTTGATAATTTTCATTAGGTTTCTGTTTAATCAAAATACAGTACAGTATTAACAATGAGTGTTTTTACTCACGAACTGAGTTATCCATTCGGACGTATTCATTATACATTGTATATTATACAGTACATTAGTGTACACTATAGAGAATGAAGTTAAATTGAAAAATAATCATAATATGGATATTTAAACACATTTTTTAAAGTGGTGGCCGCTCATTTCGATACAGGCTTCAGTTCTAATGTGCATATTATCGCACTATAGACTATTGTACGTAATTCCAATTACCAGGTTCGTACTACGTATCAGTAACTCATGTTGAAATAATTCTGTACCTACTCTATAAAAAGACCTTACGTACTGTAAATTCAATCTTCACTTCTGCCCGATCCGAAAAGATAAAATTACTCAGACATGCTATCTATTCTACGTCCAAGTGATTACGTCGCAGCGTCGTAAAAGGAAGGAAATCATGTGACAGTTAATTACTTAAGGAGGTCCTTTTATTTAATTTATTTTAAACAATTGTATGGGTATAATATTACGTAGACGACCAATTCCTAACAGAAATTAATGTTCCCAAAAAAGAGCTAAAACAGCCCAGCCACTAGCATTTACAGAGAGGCGAATAGAAGCAGGTGTGGGAAACCGGGATGCGACGTAGGCAAATGGAAAATGATGCAATATTGGAAGCTCTTTCGTCACGTACTGTTTAATATGACCGTAAGGCTACTATGACTGTATATGCGGTCTTGGATCTGTGTGGAGGACGGTTGAACTTCATTAGTAGAAGGGGTGGGAATGAAGTACATTCAAAAACTCAGGTACAATAAAAATTAAAGTAAAAATAAAATGATGTCCCTGTATTTTTGTCCAATTGTGAGTTCATTTTCTTATAAAAATATTCTTCAGTTACATCATTTTGGTAACCATAACATTGTTATGGTCTCTCTGACATCTTTAATATTTTTCCTGCATGTAGTAAACACTTATTTCTGAGAAGTAGACTACTCTCAGACATGTAGAGTTGTTTATTTTAATAAAGTTAATTCTTTATTTGTTCTATATAAAATATATTAAAATTTACATAATGTTTTGTGACCTAATTTTTCTATTTTCAATGAAATGGGCATTATTGTAGTCTACCTTTTACATAAATGTATGTTAAATCAGCGTACAAATTTTCAGAATTCCATCTCTAATGGTTGTGGAGTTATGAAATAATATGTGTGAAAATTTTCAAATTCTGGAAAATTTAATTTAAAGTAAAAAGTGAATCTAAAAAATACAGTATTATTAGTAACCTTTTTTATACTTTTATCAGATATTTAAGTTCTAATAAGTCTTGTTGTGGTACCTTGTGAGTTCATTTCCTTATAAAATTTTAGAAATTTAGAGCCTGCATTTTCTGATAATATTTGTGGTCGTTCACGTACATATAACTTACCCTTAACATATGTATGCATTTCCTTGAAAAGCACACAAAATACAAATTCTATTTTTCATGAAATTATCAATACTGGTCCATGAAATAGCTAAATAATGTAGGCCCTAATCATTTCCGTAGACTGAAATATTTACGGTGTAGGGCTATTGCTTTCGCTGCTAAGTTACTATCACTCAGTAATATACACTACTTCAAATGACACACTCTGGTGGGTAAAAGAAAACGATAGACGTGTTATATGAAGAGTCCACTGCAAGAATGATGGATGTCATTTGGAATACATTTTGCAGGAGAAGCGATTGAAAGTTTGAAATGCTTAGCGCTCAAAGCTTAACTGTGATTTTCCGATCATTACTGGACAATGACTATCAACGCTAAGCAAAGGGTCCCGGGATCGATACCCGGCCCCTGAAAGTCAGATTTGTATAATACATTCGTTACTGGAGGTACGTTAACAGAAAGCCACAATTTAAAGTCACACAGTATTTGTGTGCACTCACAGTTGAGTTCTGGCGTCTTGTCAGCTCATGTGAGTTGTGTGGATATAAAAGGAAAAATTGTGACGGTGTCGTGTATAGTTCCTTGGGTAGCTCAGTCGGTAGAGCGTTCGTGCGCTAAGCGAAGGGTCCCGGGATCGATACCCGGCCCCGGAACAATTTTTCCTTGAAATTATTCAAACCTGCTTTACAGGGAGCTACTACCTGAAAGCCAGATGTGTATAACAACTATCAGTGTTAATGCCATGTAACTCTCTATGTACATTCTATATGGCTTAAGCTATGCACTGACAGTCTTGGTTCATTTTCGACAAGAAAGTGACATCCATCATTCTTGCAGTGGACTCTTCATATGTATACTAAGATCTTGGTGCATCTTTTAGCACGGTCTTGAGTTGCAATCCTGGTAAGACATGGAGGTGCAGAAACATGCCGACATCACGTTACGCATCAGTCGAATAAGAAGAAAAAAAAAAGTCCAGAAATGGACTTCGGCCAACCCTCGATATGGAACTGCATACCAAAGAATAAGAATGGTATGAAGCACAAGATGGATAAATAGGTACGGCAGGAGGGAAGGAGTGCAATGCGAGAGAAAAACTCTGTCCACTACACAGATGCATTCCACTGCTTAATTTGGTCACCCTTGGTTTAACGGAAAAAGAGAGAGAGGATTCAGGAACAGGAAGATGGTTCTATATCTAACGTATGAACACAGAGCAGGTGGATGCGACTCCCTTACCTACTTCCGGTATGCAGTTCAAAAACGCTATTGTGTCAGGAAGAGGAGGCCGGTGTATTTTAAGTAACGGTCATCAGTTCACGGAACGAAACCCAAGGTCAAGAAAAGTCTCTTCCAGGCTCAAAGTGGACAATTTAAAATATCTAATTGAGACAGGGAATTCAAAAACTCCCTAACTCCAATAAACCAAATTTTACAGGAGGGAGAAAAAACTTACTATTTCTCTTACTAACTTTAAATATTATACATTTATCTATTAATATTGTGTAAAGCTACATTCTTTATCAATTAAATACTTCAAAACCTAAATTTTTACATTATCTTACGCTACAATTTGAAATAAACACAGCTGGAGTTAGTGGTTTTCTGACTTCCACAGTGTATGAATTAAGAAAAGTGAATAAATATAAGCCATGTGAAGAAAAAAAGATAAGTATATCATAATTCCCTTATGAAACATTGGAATATACGAGAAAATGGAAGGTTATTATTAAGATTAACATTGCTACATTTTTTTAATTTCAAATATGAGACAGAAAATCACAAATTACCATAAAGCACATAAAAATACACAAATAAAACCACAAACAATATTAAAATGTTAACACAGTCTCATTCATGTTACAGATTCTGTTTTTTTTTTCTCACTCTCATGTTCTTGCTGTGCATCTAGATTCTAGATTATAACTGTCCGCAAACAGAGTTTGGTAATTCATTCTACTTTCCTCAGAAATAAACTGCATTAAATTTTGCAAGACCTTTTGCTTTCTTCTTTCAATGGCAATGCTGAATTGTACTTTAGTTGACTGGGGAATGATGCATCTGTATTGGGTTTCTGGAAGTTAATCGACTCGATATTGTGCTTTAACATTCTTACTTACACGGATTTCATAGATTTTTGTGACATTCTGAATACAGTATCGTATCACTTTACTCAGCTGATTGAGCGATAGTGTTGCCACCTACCGGGAAAAAAACACTCTTATTCCATGGAGTAAGTGGAGTTCTGACTTCCACGAGTTTTAAAACAGCCCACAGAATACAGATGAATGTCGATATTAGTGTATTCTTGCCTTCCACGCATGCGGGACGAACTAAAAAGCATCATCCAACCCGTAACTCAATATTGTCAAAAATTGAAGTTAGCGGGTTTTTGATCTCCCTATCTCAATTATACATCATCACAGTAAGAACAATAAGTCCCTGGTAATATCCATTCATTGTCTTCGCTCTGATTTGTGCCTGAAGTAGGCCTACTACAGATTATATCAACAAATTAAGCTACAAATTATGCGGTTCGATTTCTGGTACGGACTGGAAAAATGTCTTCAGCGCAGCGGCGACCATGCATCTACGCAGGGCACATGAACAGTCCCGCTTTCCCCAAATTAGAACAAAATGCAATAAGTCCCATTCCTGAAAGCTAATGATGCGTAATTTACGACTACTGTCACCTTCGCCACATTATAGTCCGCTGTGACATAAGCAAAATAATACCAATAATAATGAGGTAATTTAGAAATCTATCCTGTACTATACATAACCATTAAAAATTGAAACAATTACTATTGGTAACGACAATTATTTGAAAAATATTTCCTTAGTCTATTCTTACATTCGTTTGATGTCTAACAACTTCTAACATTATTCCGTAGGAAATTCCAAAGTCGAGGAACAGCCACAGTGAAAGAACATGAATATGAGGATGTTCGGTGGGAGAAAATGGATACTACTAAGGAGTGTTGTGATCGTGTGTCTAGATTATGGTGGGTGGATACATTTTGAAAACGTAATGCGAGATAGACAGTAGTGTAGAAATGAAATATATGAAAGAGGAGGGAAAGACAGTGGATTTTTCTAGAATCACTTAAACCAGTGTTTCTCAAACTATGGTCCGCGGACCATCTGTGGTCCTCGAGTTCTGTCCTTGTGGTCCTTCAAAATACAGAAAAAATAAAGTTCAAACGAATTGCGTATCACACTATAGCTGAAAATCTCAGACTTTGGAAATTACACATGGCAATCGCCTTTCGCTTTTTCTACTAACATGTTATGAAATTTCTTATTCTACCCGTCTACCCACTTCCCACTCTACTCTCAACAACAAAAGAGGTATTTAAAGCACTATAAACATGGCGTTTCTCGCCATCTTTTCCCTGCATATCTGGTGCCGGGCCTGTAACTCAACCAGGGACCACCCGAATTCATAACAGAGGACTAAAGTACCGAACCTTTTCATGTACTGATGACTTTCTTAATAGTTTTGTCAACACCCATGAAATGGGCACGTACTGTACGTCGTACACCAATTAATTTTTTATTTGTTTTTCCAGATAACGATATAAAAAATTTTTGACTCCGCCTATTTGAAAATCCAACCGGTTTACTTTTTACACTTGTGTGTTTCGTCTCTAAGAACCGTTTCAATTTCGCGAGTTTTTCATATAACTCTTGTCATATTTACGAAAGTATTTTTTTCTTTGAATAGCTACTAGTAGGACTAGATATTTCTTTAATGGCACTATAATTAATATATTTCTTCACACACAGCTTCTGAACTATAAGCACTGCCTAAACGAAGCGTATCATCGTGTTCCTTTCTTTTCAAAGATCCGGATCGAAGCCAGTTTTCCATTATTTATAATGGGCACTATTTAACAGAGACATGGACAACTACTAGCGTGTACCACATACGAAGGATTTCAAACAACTAACTGCTAATAGGCAAGCGATGAATCAACAATATACAGAATAAGTTACTTGTGATTGGCTAAAAAATATAATTACAAAAGTATTATAATTAATTAATTCTATTTTAAAATATAAGTGTACTGGTTTTAAAATATGCTACAAAAAAGATAAATTTGTTTTCGAAGGGAACAAGAGTAAGGTGGTCCACGAAACTGTTCTGACTTAAGAAAGTGGTCCCAACTTCAAAAAAGTTTGAGAAACGCTGTTCTAAACGGAGCCGGGATAACATTTCGAGCGATGGTGTTACGTGATCAGCCCGGCGAATATTGCAGACGAAACGGACGCACATATTATGAACACGTTGCAGTCTCTGCGACAAAGTAACGCTTAGGTCAGTAAACAGAATATCACAGTAACCGAAGTATGGCATCACGAGTGTTTGCACTAACATCTTTTTCAGTAAAAAATAATACAAATAATGTCTGTATCTTTCAAACAAACTTAGTATAACATGTTTTTTCCTTAACAATTTAATTCCATTGGCAATATCTTTCCTGTAATGGTTTGAGATTAAATACAACTTGTATTGTTATTGACAGCAATTGAGTCCTGCCATAATGCAGAACAAATGAAGTGCCTCGAACGAAGAGCCTGGGATAGTTACCGTTAAGTGAAAGATCGTGCTGTTGGCGTGGTCTGATGCGTCGGATGATCACTGAAAATGAAACACGTGTTCACATGGACGACGGAGTGTGAATTTCGTTCCATCTCTTAGCAGTGTTCGTCGTTGAGGTTCCTTGGTGTCTTGCAAACAGGACAAAACGAAATCGGAACTTTCTTAAGGGTCTATGCGCTGTTTTGTATTTAGTATTTATTTATTTACTTAACCTGGTAGAAATAAGGCCGTCAGGCCTTCTCTGCCCCTCTACCAGGGGATTACAACTATAACATGAACAATAAAATTACAATTAATATTAAATTTACAATTATAATTACAATAAAAATTAAAGTACGACAAGAATACCTAATTAATGAAAGCTAGACATTTTATCATAGAAATTAAGAACAAAGAATATTTTTGTATTTACTGAATTACAAATTAAACCTACAATAACAAAATTCTATAGTGATGAAATTACCGGATATTGAAATATTTTGTGATAGATTAAGAGAACTATTTACAAGAAACCATGTCCGAACGAGTCTCAATTACTGACCAAGTGCCTAGTAAGTTTGCGTTTGAATTGAATTTTATTTCGACAGCCCCTGATGCTAGCAGGTAACGAATTCCAGAGTCTTGGCAGGGCTATAGTGAAAGAGGATGAGTATGAGGAGGTGCGATGGGATGGTATTGTTATTAATTATTATTGTTTCATGGCGAGAGCGTGTGTTCAGATTGTGGTGGGAAGAAAGGTAAGTGAAGCGAGACGACAGGTACGAAGGAATAGAAGAGTTCAAGATTTGTACTGAGGAAGTTCCAGGTTCGACCTCAGAGTTTGACTTCTGAAGGTTAGGTTTTCAGGTTTATTATAGGCTAGAGCTGTTTTCTCCCAAAGTGGTCCAAAACGCAAATCTAGCTCATAATATGGCTTTAAATGATTGTGACGCTGTACAAGATGATCATCACTAAATTAATTGATTCTACACAAATCTGTTTTTTAGTTTCGGGAGCCACCGGCGTGGCTCAGTCGGTTAAGGAGCTTGCCTGCCGGTCTGAAGTTGCGTCCGGGCGCGGGTTCGATCTCCGCTTGGGCTGATTACCTGGTTGGGTTTTTTCAGAGGTTTTCCCCAACCGTAATGTGAATGCAATGCGAATCCTCGGCCTCATGTCGCCAAATATCATCTCGCTATCACCAATCTCATCGACGCTAATTAACCTAGTAGTTGATACAAACTAAAATAAAATAAAATTTAGTTTTGGAAAAATCCCCCCCCCCCCCGTGTAATGTTTTCCCATAACTAACGCAACTAGTTTCTCCATCGTTGACCGCTGTACCCCTTTCGCTGCTATGGTTTTTGCAAGTGGGTCATGGCATTGTCCTCTTCACTTCTCGAAATGTATACAGAGTGTTCAAAAAGTATGGGCTATTACTCATAACCTCACACATTTTAATGTTACAAAATAAAGTTTTATACAAAAGCTGTTGCAGATAAACCATAAAATATGATACCAGTATTCGGGAAAAAAAAGTTATTCAGGTATACAGAGTGTGACAGTAAACTATTTTTTAATGGCACTTACTTACTTACTTATTGGCTTTTAAGGAACCCGGAGGTTCATTGCCGCCCTCACATAAGCCCGCCATTGATCCCTATCCTGAGCAACATTAATCCAGTCTCTACCATCATATCCCACCTCCCTCAAATCCATTTTAATATTATCTTCCCATCTACGTCTCGGCCTCCCTAAAGGTCTTTTTCCCGCCGGCCTCCCAACTAACACTCTATATGCATTTCTGGATTCGCCCATATGTGCTACATGCCCTGCCCATTTCAAGCGTCTGGATTTAATGTTCCTAATTATGTCAGGTGAAGAATACAATGAGTGCAGCTCTGCGTTGTGTAACTTTCTCCATTCTCCTGTAACTTCATCCCTCTTAGCCCCAAATATTTTCCTAAGAACCTTATTCTCAAACACCCTTAATCTCTGTTCCTCTCTCAAAGTGAGAGTCCAAGCTTCACAACCATATAGAATCTCCATTAAATGTTACGTATGATGTGTAGAAACTTTACCCATTCACTTATTTTTGTGTAATACTGTCATATGAGACACTTAAATTTTAATTTAGAAAAAACAGCTGTTTGTGAATCATGTACAATTTTATGTCATTTTCAAGTCTTTTATATCAAAATGGAACTGTCTCCGAACACGAGCTTTGTTCTTTTGGGGTAATTTCATGTAGCGTTTTTATGTAGACTATATGTTGTTGTTATTATTATTAGTATTATTATTATTATTATTATTATTATTATTATTATTATTATTATTTGTTAGTTGGGAGGCCGGCGGGAAAAAGACCTTTGGGGAGGCCGAGACGTAGATGGGAAGATAATATTAAAATGGATTTGAGGGAGGTGGGATATGATGATAGAGACTGGATTAATCTTGCTCAGGATAGGGATCAATGGCGGGCTTATGTGAGGGCGGCAATGAACCTCCGGGTTCCTTAAAAGCCAATAAGTAAGTATTATTATTATTATTATTATTATTATTATTATTATTATTATTAAATAAAAATAAATAAAATAAAATTTAGCGTCGATGAGATTTGTGATAACGAGATGATATTTGGCGACATGAGGGCGAGAATTTTCCATAGATTACCTGACATTCGCCTTACGGTTGGGGAAAACCTCGGAAAAACCCAACCAGGTAATCAGCCCCAGCGGGGATCGAACCCGTGTCCGAGCGCAACTCCGGATCGGCACGCAAAAGCATTACGGCCGTATTCATAGACATTCTTAGCGCGGGCTTTCGGTGGATGATCAGCGAACTAACGTTTTTCGTATTCATAAACCATTGTCAGCGATATGATATGATATGAATCCTATTTAGCACGCTCGTAGCCCGGGCTAGCGAAATGTCTATGAATAGCAACCTTAGCGACTGAGCTATGTCGGTGGCCCTTAGCGAATAGACAAGTCTAGGCCTAATCGAAGTCTTGTAGAATTTTCTTTTGATTATCTTGATAGAAGCGTCCGATTTGAGAAGTTCTGGTTAGCTATTATTAGTTTATTGATCGAAAATATGCCACCATATTACGTACGTGCATACTGTTGTGAAATATCTTTTTAAAAATAGTTTCTGGCCATGTTCGGCTTAATTGGAAATGTTTCAACTGTAACTAGTTCAGAGCAAAGGCGTGCGAACATGCCTGCGTTCTCCTGGTTGAGTGGGTTATTGCACGTTAATTATAATCGCCTTGAAAGTGTGTGCCTGTAGCTAAAGTCGTGAAAATGCTGACCTCCAGTTCTGTTACAAGGTACAAGTTTTCCTCGTGAATAATAATCCAGCTTATAACAAGGCAAGACAGACTAAATTATGCATCACTGCACATCATCTAAGATCAACAAATCTGCATTAATTACAGCTTTCGCATTCATTTCGAGTGAAAAACTGCTTCCTTTCTTATAAGTGGGATAATACTGTTTGCAAGAATACAACATTTTATTTCAGTTTTACATTTCATTTTAAGAAGTGAGGAGCATGATATCAAAGACGAACATACATTTTTATCGACATTTAGTTAAGAATCATAGCATTTTTCGCGCTCTTTCAAAATCTGTGATACATTTATTTCACAAACTGATATTTGCCTGGTTTTGTGAACGTTGAAATAATATGTTATTACTTTCATAATCAGACAACTATACTGTTTTCGCTGTAAGAAAAATCCTAATGTAAACGTAAGCACGTTGCTGTCATATGGTTGGCTCGGAAACATGACGGCCTCTCTTCTTGGAATTGGTAATCTCTCATAAACCCCCATCCTCTACTCAACCCCTAGCCGCGTGGCAGAAATACAATAGATCCCAGCATTGCCAAATCTAGTAGTCATTGCCTCTACCTGTTGGGTTTCACCCATTCTCAGTGTCTTTGTCGACGTGTTGTTTTATACCGTTGTGCGCTTCAATATGTCTCATTTATTCCGGTCATGATTAATGACTGTTGGAGCAGATGATCCGCAGCCAGGCCTCCTGATACACCTGAAGATCACGACAAGAACAACAAATAACACCGTCGAAGAAAACAGAATATCTTATTTGCAGAGGAGCGTAGCTAAGAAAACAAAGTGTTAAAATTGTGCCTAACGTTAGAAATTCTATCCATAAAGTAATCGAAAGTTCAGGCAGTTTAATAAGTATAAATCTTAATCACTTAACATCGGACGCAACCGGCGGAGTTGGATATATGGGCATAGAAATTAAGAATTACGGTTCACCAACTAAAGAGAAAATAAACAAATTAAAACAGAATTCGGTAAGATAGACGATTTTATACGTCATTTACTTCGCCGAACAGAATGTGAACAGTACGCGAAAGAGATATCGCCAACAGCAACACCGTTCTTAGCAACCTAAATAATGACATTATTCACAGCAGTGCTTAAAAGTTTTCTAACTCACAGCAGTGAATTAAATGTTTTTAAATCACTCTACATGACAACCAACATATTAGCAATAGTAAAACGAATATATATAAACTTCTTCGCCAACAACACAGTACAAAAAAAGCCCTATAATTTAAAATTAAATTTACATACCAGTAATGAATAAAATATTGTATAGCATACTAGAGTAAACAGATTTTATGCGTTCGTGGAAATTATCACCCAAGGCGAAGCTGATAAAATCTTACTTTACTCTTTTGTACTATAAATTCTATAACTATTCAATGATCACAGTTTCAGAAAATTTTACCAGCGCAACATTCTTAATTAAGTATAAAATTCTGGAACTTCAATAACATGAGAATTTAACACTTATTATAGAAGTCTGCATTTTTTTTGTTTATTTAGGCAAAATATGTTAGTGAAAATATAAATATAAAGTGTTTTTAAAATAAGTTTGTTCATTTTTATACTAATTTTGTTTTAGTAATTATAAATTAAGGTATATTTACAAAGATAATATAGTCTTTCTGAAAATCGCGGTTTCACGGAACACAGTTTGAAAAACGTTCGCAAATCACAATGACTTCAAGAATTGGCAACTCGGCTAAGGGTTTATCCCTTGCGCGTGCCAGCAGTTAACTGGTGAAGGCGATGAGGGAAGGTCGTCATGTTTTCGTGCGAAGTATTGGCTCCCAGTCGAAACACTCACACGACGCAGGAAAATATAGTTCTATATGGAAACCTCAATCTTGTATTATTTGAAAATAAAAAATTGAATTCTAGTTATTAAATACGATGAAACATTTAACTTCACTCATGTGTAAAACGCTATGTAAAAGAAAAACTACTTTTATATTTTGTTATGTACTATGAACGCGGATAAACACCAACAGTAATACCGAGAGAGTCTGTTCTTGTAACAAGCTGGCGTCACTTGAGCTCGTAGTTGGTCACGTAAGCACATGGTACTGAAGTATGGCTTCTGTATCCTCAACTGTCCACTGTGAAGACATAAGACTTAAAAATAATTTAATTGCAGTAATTATAAAGTAAATGTTTCCTAAGCAAACAAATGCATAGTAGTGAGGTTAGGCCTACTTGACGAGGAACGGGAAATGTTTAACCTGAAACAGAATGTACAACAGTAGGCGGGAACACGTTCTGAGAATCTATGGCGCCAAACAGCGGCCAATGAAGCCTCACTTCAGTCACATGCTATTGTTTACATTAGGATTTTTCTTACAGCGAAAAGATTATACATAGCCTACATAGTTCGTTTCATTTCAGCTAATTAGATTGCTGGAAATTCCTTAAAACTGTCATGGCTACCAGTTAATGTTTACATTCTGACGAGTTTGCATGTTTTAATGATTACGTTCTCTTTTATTTTGAAATTTTATTAAAATACAGTAAGAATTTTGGTGTAGCTTAAGTTCATTATGTAGCTCAATACATTGGAGAGTACGGATTAACTGTCTAGAAAATGTAAATTTAATCCTAAACAATAGAAATGTGCCCAATAAAAACGATTCAAAATGAATCCTTCACCAATTAAAATGGGGGTAAATGTAAATCCAGAGACATTAGCGGATGTTCAGAATTTATTAATGGAAGTAAACACTTCGAAAGTGAGTGGAAGCAAAGCTCCTGTCGTCAGTGGTGCAGTACTGTAATCCAGAGTTCTGATAAAAATGTAGACACTCACAAAGAGTTCGAAGTTGAAGCACAGTATCTCATAAGTGCACACAGGATAGAACAGTGTTTACAAAGCAACTGGCAACTCCCCCATACACATACCATGCCAGTCGAATGGAGTTGTCGCAATACGTAATACAGGTCCAGCAAGAGAAAAGAAGTAATAAACCTTCGCTTGAAGGGCAAACGTAAACATTATGTTGGATAAAATACAGGGACATCACTTTATTTTTACAAACATTTTTAACATTAACCTGGCTATACTCGGAAACACTGTTGCCCCCTTCCATTACAGGAGTTTGATGTTTCTAGTGCAATATGTAAACAAATCATTTTACTAGGTATAGGAGGAGAGAAAAGTAGTATATCCATTTATGTTGTAGGGAAATACGATATTACGATTTTCAGTTTGATCACCACTTTTACGGAATTTATCAAAATACAGTAGAGTAGTAACATTTTTTTTTTCAAAAACTCAACTTTTCAGGTGGCTATGTTCGTTATGTAATGTCTACTTTATTTAGCGTATTAATTATTGATGTTAACATACAATATAGAGAGTGCACTTAAATTGAGGGGGTCATAAGTAAAGGACTGTAAGTGCACTTAAGTTTCTTTTGAGAAAATGGGGTTTAAATATTTAAGCTTTCGTAAAATCGGTTAAACTTTTATTTAAATTTTAATATGTGATGCGATTAAAATATACCGTTGCCACTAAAATTTTAGATACTTTAGATTACACTGGATGCACTTAACTCATGTTATTACAAATGTCACTAGCATTCCTTTGCTTCTAGCCACCTCAATTCAAAATAAGCTAATCTGAATTTTTAAACAAGTTGCTGAAAATGGTTGCCGTTCATTACAATGCAGGCTTCAATTCTTTACGCATATTATTAAAAACATTTTGAAGCATATTCTCTGAAATTGAATTTATCGTTTCTTGAATATAATTTTTTAGTACGATATTATTAATATAGGTTCTTTCTTCTATAGAAAACGCAACCATATTTCTGAAACACACTATACACTGCAGTGTTTACTTCACTGCTTGAAGATTTCGAATGCAACAGCAGCCGTAAGTTTGTGTGTCTGACGGGAGCAAGGACATTAGTGAAGTGGTGGGAGTGAAGTACATTCAGAAATGCAGGTACAATAAAAATGCAAGTAAAAATAAAATGATGTCCCTGTACAATAGGCCTATATTATAGTTTCTCAGGTGTAGAAAAATTACATTTTTTACGTCTACAAAGTTATTTAGAGTAATACTATTTACAAAGGTACTTTGTAGTAGTAGTAGTAGTAGTAGTAGTAGTAGTAGTAGTAGTAGTAGTAGTAATAATAATAATAATAATTTATTATCAGATTATCAGAACATGCATTTGTAAATGTACATTAATTACACTATACGGAAAATAAGAGGTATAAATACAGTAATAGAGTATTAGTCACAGAAATAAACTTGTCTTTTATAATTGGGTTATTTCACGACACTTTATCAACTGCTACGGTTATCTAGCGTCTAAATGAGATGAAAAGGTGATAATACCAGCGAAATGAGTCCAGGGCCCAGCGACGAAAGTCACCCAGCATTTGCTCTTAATGTGTTGAGGGAAAACTTATCTTGAAATAAAGATTAATATTAAAGAAACAACTTTTAGATAACAATATATTCTTAAATATAAATATAACCCCTGTATGAGTAAAACTCGTGTTCTGGGGTGAAAATTGAGCATACAGTAGCTTTATATATTATTTCCAAAAAAAGAAAAGTAATATTATACTTCAAATGAAACTAAATCGAGTATTGTATTTAGTATGAATTTAATATTAGTAAGAAGCTAAAATGGAAGTTTTCTAGGTTAACTTCATAATAAGAGCGTAAACGAAGCATAACATGAATTAAAATGACATATCATCAAATCATAAGATAATTAAAATATATCAGTCAAAAATAGGATAGTAATTTAAATAGCATATTCTACATACAGTATATCTTTTAATTTTAATTTAAATGCTACATACAATAAATGCTTCGAAATCATATCATTATAGATTTTTAATTCACAAGGCTGTATTTTTTTTTTGCCAGCAATTGTGACGCATTTCGTCTCTTCAATATATATATATATATATATATATATATATATCTTGTAGGGGTTTTTCTTCGTGGAATAATATTAATAACGTACATTTAAAAATGTTTTCCAACTGAATTTCGTTTTCAACATCACAGTGACTTCACGTTCTCCCAACTCCTCCAGCTTCAGTGCTAGTACGTACGAAACCCCCAACCAGACCTTGACAGACAGCGCAAATGATAGATCCGATAGATGTAAAAATTAAACAAGTCCTAGCCTATCCCTTTCCCACTTGCGTCCAAGACTCCGCTAGCAGTTAGCCTGTATCTCTCCTACTGGGATCCGAACTCTGAAGTCTACTCATAATGAATGTCATTGTTTTGAACACTCTTTATATGAGCCACATGTTATCGGTTCAGAATTGCACTGCAATAAGGACTAAAGAAATGAATAGAATTAACATTCTAAATTTAATTTTGTAATTTTCCAGTTAAATTTTAGTTTCAGAATAAAATCATTACTTCCATAGGATTTTCCCAAAATTATCCTGATTCTGGGTTGTGACTTTCTTCGCTTGTTTCAAAAACAGACAAAAGTCAATCTCAGTTTCAAAAGTGGATGTCAGTTTTAGGTATATTTTAAAATGGTTTAAACTAATATTTTAAAGTGAAGATCTGAATTATTTTGTTAATAAGGTTACCAATATAGGTATCTTATACTAGAAGTTAACGTAACGAAACAAAAACATGGCTCTACTGACAAATAATTGAGATGGCAGGGCATGTAGCACGTATGGGCAAATGCGGAAATGCATATAGAGTGTTAGTTGGAAGACCGGAAGGAAAAAGACTTTTGGGGATCCTGAGACGTAGATGGGAGGATAATATTAAAATGGATTTGAGGGAGGTGGGATATGATGATAGAGACTGGATTAATCTTGCACAGGATAGGGACCGATGGCAGGCTTATGTGAGAGCGGCAATGAACCTGCGGGTTCCTTAAAAGCCATTTGTAAGTAAGTAACTGACAAACAATGAAAATGGCTCTTGACCGACTTTGATACTAGGCTCAAGTATCATATTATGCAATACCATGTAGAAATCATTTGACTACCATTTGCTTTCTGCTAAAACTCATTCGCAAACAGTAGGCGTACCTCGTTAACAATTCACTCATGACGAAAAGGCATTTTTATCGCAAAATAATTTAAAATAATATAAATGAAACGCTGTGTGGTAAATGTTTAATAATAAAAACAAAGATAGAAAAAATCCTGGAAACTATTTTCTTAAAAAAAAAAAAAAAAAAAAAAAAAAGACAGCATGAATTGCTTGACGTATTTTGCAACCATTTAGTTTCTTCATCGTGTTGCGAATATTAGGGCCCTACTGTTCACAGTTATATTCCTTTGACTGATTGCTATGTACAGTAGTGGCAAAAAAACCGGACCGACGGAATAATCAGTCCCCGAAATGAGCCACTGCGCATGCCACGCCCGCAGTCACAAGATAGCGAGTAATCTATTGAAATTGTTGTAGTTTCGACTGCTGACGTAGCCCATTTCGAAAGCCATTAGAAAATAAGTTCGTAAAATTCATGTTCTGGGAATAATAAGTTAATTAAGTAGTAAAATATCGCTGTAATCGAAAAGTATTGGGAATAAATTTGAATAAGGAACAAAAAAAAGTTTCCTTTCCAGGCAGGATTCGAACCACGAAAGTCTTAGTTACCAGTCTATTGTGCTGTCACTGTGAACAATGCTCCGAAATCGGCTACAAGGGTCGGCCCGGTTTTTTTTGTCACTACTGCACTTTAAATTTAAATTATGGTTTATCTAACGACGCTCGCATCATTTCAGTAAATGTTACAGCCTGTATTATATTTTATAGGTGTAAATGATGCAAGTATATAAAGAGCAATACTGTATCAATGTCAGTCTATATGTATGTAACAATTTGTGTAGTTGTACATAAACATAATTATATAACTTACGAATGTCCCATAGAACTCTCTTTTCCGGAAACGGGAATATTGCCTTGAGAACGAGTTTGTTTTCCTTTCCACTGGACCTTCCTATTTCTATGAGTAGCTGTTCTGATGTGTTGACGATGTCGCATCTGGCTGGTCTTACCCTGCGTAGGGCGATATTTCATGGAGTGCAGTTTCATAGGAAAGACTTTGCCGACAGACCTTCTACTGCTCCCTACTAATTGGCTGTCATAAATAAATGTCTTCCTTACTGTGACGGAAATCTTGTCTTCTCCTGTCAGTAACGAATCACAACCCTCGTTCAAAAGAATTGACACGCTCCCGTCAAATCTACGTGGAGGCAGAGTTGACGCATCTTTTCCGAATTCCAAGAATCCCGTCAGTCTCACTGTCTCATTTCGAGGGTCACCAGGATTGTGGCAACTGTGCAATGTTGGAACGAGGGGACAGGATGGAATTGTCAGAGGTGTTTGTGTAGGAAGTCATAAATCTGTAAGTGGGTGTTCAAAGGAGCCACCGAACTGCAATAAAATGGATAAAATGGAGTATACTACTGTACTAAGTTTCTAGCTCTGCTAATAACTGCTGTGGGGATAATCGTTCTGAACACATATACCTCTGTCCTGGTCAATGATCGTTCACTTCTGCTAAGGCGTGTGAACGCGAAACCGGTAGCCGGCTGGTAGGCATTGGCCCTTCATGGGCTGTTCGCGTCACGATTGGGAGTTTTTTGGACTGCCAAAAAAGAAGACTAAGAACAAAATTCTTCTTTTCAGAACTAAGAATGCATATTTCCGTCAAAATTCGAAATCACTATTGCAACAACGCAACACTGCCTCTTCATTTCACAAAAATGGACAGCTCACATAACTTTGGATGACAGTAGACATTTGTAACGAAATTATTCAATTGCGTACGCAACCATGAAATAACAAATTCCAGCAAGCAAACGTCAAGTCGAGCATACATGGGTGGGCGGATGACAGGCGCATCTTTGCCAATGTAAGCGTGCCTAAGAGCCGGACCGGTTTTCGCCAGTCCCACCTCAACCCGCATACCTTCCAGCACACATTGCTTCCATATTAAGGACAAGCCACTGTCAGTTTCTTATGGATGTGACCTTCTATGCTTATATAATCTTTTCATAAATTCAATTTAACTTTGCACACTGATGTCGTTAAGGAAATGTGTTCATGGTATGGACTGTAATTCTTTATAGCCTATCTACTTAAAACTGTGTTACAGAATAAACTGGCTGTGCAAATAGCATACATTACTTAACTCACACATGTAAGGTCAATTAAAACAATGTTCATGGGTTAGATAATAAACATACAATATATATGACACAGTTGTATGTAAAGTGCTCATACAACTGTGTTATATATATGAGTAGCTTAATATCAAAGACGGACATCTGACCTCAATCGAAATTTAGATAGCTGTGGTTTTTATACAATTTTTCATGCTTTTTCCAGTTATAGTGAAACCATATGCAAACTCTAACTCTACATTTATGAAATAAATTGTGTTAAATATTACAAAGAACACTGTGAATAAAAAAATTGCCTCTAGATCAAAACTATAGAGATGACAGATGTCCGTCTTTGATATTAACCTACTCATATATATATATATATATATATTGTATGTTTATTAGCACACATTATGTTCTACTCCAGCGTTTCTCAAACTTCTTTTGAAGTGGGGACCACTTTTTAAAGTGAGAACAGTTCCGCGGACCACCTTGCTCTTGTTCCCTTCGAAAGCAAATTTATCATTTTCGTAGCATATTTTAATACCAGTATACTTATATTTTAAAATTGAATTAAGGTTCGCTACTTTGGTCCTTTGTTATGAATTCGGATGGTCCCTGACTGGGTTACAGGCGCGGCGCCAGATGTGCAAGGAAAATATGTCGAGAAACACCACATATATAGTGTTTTAATTCTCTCTTTTGTTGCTGTGCGTAGAGTGGGAAGTCGATGGACGGATAGGGTAATAAATTTCATAAAATGTCAGTACTGGGAGAAAAAGTGAAATTCGATTGCCATTGTGTCATTTCCAAACTCTGAGATTTTAAGCTATAGTGTGATACGCAATTCGCTTGAATTTTATTTTTTTCTTCTTTCTTTTTTGAAGGACCACAAGGGCAAACCTCGAGGACCACAGGTGGTCCGCGGACCATAGTTTGAGAAATGCTGTTCACTCAATACATTGCGAACAGTAAGTAATGTTAAGTTCAAAAGGTTATTCTTCGAGATAGTTCAAATAAAAAAGTTTAATACAATCTTGCTCGTTCTTGCATCCTTTTCCAGAAAAAAATTGTTTTGTATGAAACATTTCATAGCGTGTTTTGTGAAAGACATTGCGTTAATTTCCAATTCATTCATTCATAGTGTTCTGCCTAAGGGCAGATCTTTCACTGCAAACCCAGCATTCACTAGTCTTTCCTATTTTCTGCCTTCCTCTTTGTCTCCTCATACTTACTTACTTACTTACTGGCTCTTAAGGAACCCGGAGGTTCATTGCCACCCTCACATAAGCACGCCATTGGTCTCTATCCTGAGCAAAATTAATCCATTCTCTATCATCATATCCCACCTCCCTCAAATCAATTTTAATATTGTCTTCCCATCTACGTCTCGGCCTCCCTAAAGGTCTTTTTCCCTCCGGCCTCCCAACTAACACTCTATATGCAGTTCTGGATTCGCCCATACGTGCTACATACCCTGCCCATCTCAAACGTCTGGATTTAATGTTCCTAATGATGTCAGGTGAAGAATACAATGCGTGCATTTCTGTTTTGTGTAACTTTCTCCATTCTCCTGTAACTTCATCCTTCTTAGCTCCAAACATTTTCCTAAGCACCTTATTCTCAAACAACCTTAGCCTCTGTTCCTCTCTCAAAGTGAGAGTCCAAGTTTCACAACCGTAAAGAACAACCGGTAATATAACTGTTTTATAAATTCTAACTTTCAGATTTTTTGACAGCAGACTAGATGATAAAAGCTTCTCAACCGAATAATAATAGGCATTTCCCATATTTATTGCGTGTTTAATTTCCTCCCGAGTATCATTTCTTTGTCTCCTCATACGATCCATATATCTTAATGTGTCTATCATCTGATATCTTCTTCTGCCCCGAACTCTCCTCCCGTTTACCATTCTTTTCAGTATATCCTTCAGAGGCAGTTTCTTCTCAACCAGTGACCCAGCTAATTCCTTTTCCTCTAATATAATGAGTTTCAGATCATTCTTTCTTCATCCACTCTTTCCAACACAGCTTCGTTTCTTTAATTCCCAATATGCTCAATCAATTTAAGAGAGCAGTGAATTATGATAAGTGATTGAAAGTATTTTAGTAATGTCCCAATTAGTCCGGCTTAACGAGGTTTTTACTGTACCTATTTAAAAATCCCGTCCGATATCGGTACAAGGATATAAAAGGCTGATAGATAAAGACGAATAATTAGTTTAGAACAAATTAAAAATGTTTCCTGAAAAACATGATAAAATGCAAGTGATTGCACGATGAAACCCTTACACCTGGAGCGCGGATGTACACAAGTTTATTATTATGAATGTGAGTAAAGTAGGTCTAGGCTACCATAATTCGTCACTTTAATCAAAGCAGGAGAACCAAAACTGTCCACCGCTGTGGAGTAAAGGCTGGTTCACAATAAACCGGAAACGAGAATCGGAACGAAAACGAAAACGGTAAAATTGTTAAAATGTGTACATTTAAATGTGAGCATTCACAATTAACGAAAAGCTTGCCGGAGCCCGGGATCGGGAACGGAGAGTTGGCCAAGTTTAAATTTTGGCATTCACGTTTCCGATCACAGCCCACTAGATTCATTCTATTGCCATCTAAAAGCTATTTTGTCGTCGTATATTTTGTAGCAAGAAGACCGTGACATAACCTATGCATTATTTTGTTCTGTGCTGTGCATCATGGAGCAAGTTTCATTTGATGAGATTCTAATATTAAGTGTTGAGGAAAATCCTCACGTTTACGATAAGAGGCAAGCCTCGTATAAAGATGACAAAATGAAGGAGAATACGTGGCTTTCAAAAGCTGCATCTTTGAACACCGATCAGAAGCGAATCATATTTTATTACTGTATTCGTTGTATTACACACTACATATTCACGCTTCAATTCAATAACTACTGTTGTTTTCATTTTTGTTCTATTCCAAATGTTTCTTCTCTAAATATTTTACGTTATGATAGACTTAAAATAGGTTGTGATAATAAAGATGCATGGGCATGTTTATAGTACCGTACCTAATGAAATGTTTCAGTTGAAATTTCGAAGTTGGTTAACCTGTGTTTATGTTGGCTGCCTTGTACTCATGAGAGAACGCCATTGGTCAATTATACACAAATAACATCAGAATGCGTAATATCGACTTTGCATATCGTTATTGACATACATATCGATATGCATAGTCGTCTACGTTCTCGGTTTATTGTAAATAAAAAATTTTTCATATTCACGTCTTCTGCTTCTCGTTTTCATTCTGGTTCTCGTTCCCGGTTTATTGTGAACCAGCCTTTAGCCAACTCTCCGTTTCAGTTCCCGAGCTCCGGCAGGCTCCTCGTTAATTGTGAATGGTCACATTTAAATACATTTCCTTAAAAAATATTTTCGTTCCCAGTTTATTGGGAACTGGCCTTTAATGCAGCAGATTCAGACTCGAATTTCAAAGAAATTGGTAACCGTCCGTGGACTGCGCTGACTCGAACAAGTCCACATCTCGTGAACGACTGCTTTGAGCAGGTGGACGGGATCAAATCGGGTTGCAGGAAGGTAATGTTCACGTGATCGCCACGCGATTCGAAAGACTGCCCGTCATAATTTGGCGGCTGAAGCGTAGTTGTTATTGAACCATCATTCACACATTCACACGGTGTGTGTGTTTTTTATATACACGTAGGCAGGACTATTGCACAAACAGTATTCTTTTCATGTACAGGCATGACAAAAAAAATTGCCGGCTTAGAAAAGTCTTCATGGCAGCCGTACTGAACTGTTGCCTCATACTATCTTTAATTCCACTCACTGCTTTCCCTCCCACTCCTTTAGAACGAACCTAATCCTGTTCTGCCGTAATCTTTTTCTATGTGTGGTTAATACGAGTAATAGAACTCACGAAGTTTCCAAATAAACGAATTTAACAACGAAAAATTTTCCAGGTGCCCGCGATGTTCACCGCGTAGAAATATCTTTAGCAAAAGGCTTGTTATTTAACAGTGTCGTAGCTCAGTGGTATGGTTATTGATTACTTGCCGGTACAAACAAAAGTTACCGAGCTTATTGCTCGATATTTCTTATGTTTGTATTTAGTTTCACGTGATATTAAGAATTGTATTTCATTATCGTAATATTTTGCCCACATTGTGTCTTGTAACTATGACAATTTACTGATCTACCCAAAACAAAAACACTGTTGGTGTACTAAAACAATCTCTCATTTGACTGACACTGCATCGCTGTGATTCTGAGCGACCCGTTTTTGATGATGAATTTTGTTGCTGCTACTGTTGTTACCAACAGTAGTTTGTTTTTACGCTCTATAAGATTTTAACTTTGGTAAAAGGACGTCTCCTATTAAATTCGATCCCTATAGAATATAACAATAATGCATATAGGCCTACCGGTACTTAAATGATAACATTTTAATCAAATAGACGATAAAAATTACTATGAAGTGATGATGCAAATTTTACTTGAACATAGAGTAGACTAATAGACTTCCTTATTGAATAATTTTCTCTGCACTTGGTGGTGTATTGGCTAAGATTATGATCTCGTACATTTTGGATGTTAGAGCCTCTTGAGGATAAAAATGTTAACGAGTTATATTTTCTCTTTTGTTCTTAGTTATAAAAATTATTCCAAAGAATCTATAATTAAGTTTACGTAACCGTTTTATACATATTTTCTTTCAATTTATTTTACTTGCTATTCCATCCTTAACGTTTTTATTATTAACATTATGCCACAGTCTAGTATATACAGTCGCGAAGCTCAATACGTAGTAAATATGCAAACATTAGATAGTTGCTCACCACTAGGATCGCTAATATCGCCTCATTACAGGCAATGCAAAATGGTACCATCACAGTCTATTGTTTCTAGCACCCTCAAAACTCAAGCTTCGTGACTATATATAGTAGACTGTGATTATACAATAATTCAATTTGTAAAAAATACGAAATAGACTACGAGCTTTAACTACACTTTGTAAATTGAATTTATGATTATGTTATTTAGCTCAAACGTTTTAAATAGTTTGTCCGAAATTCCGTCATTCATTCATTATAGAGTAGATACATAGTGACAACGCTAGTCATAGGCTACGTCATAGATATAAATTTATAAATTATTGTTCTAGTCCGTATAATTGTTAAGTCTTACAATATATGAAAAATTAGTGTATCCCTTCCCACTACAAGAAGTCGCTGACAACAAAGATCATTGGTGTTCATATTGAATGGAGACCCAAAAACAACCCTTTTAGGGCTACATAATTTTCAAAAAATGTATTTAAGAAACATACAATTTTATTCCGAACAACGCAGATTCGAATTGCAAAGATATAATAATAATAATAATAATAATAATAATAATAATAATAATAATAATAATAATAATAATAATAATAAACCGAATACGGATCATTTTCTTGGGAGGCTAATGTGCTACCATCCAGCTATGAAAGAGATACTGAATGCATGAGTAGGCCTATAATACTGAAGATGGTTGGCATCCTATTAATATTATTTCTAATATCCTTCCCTCAATCAAGCATAAATCTGAAGTCTGATTAGTAGAGCCCGGATTTTATTCAATTACATATTTTAATGCTACATATTTATGCACGAATAAAAGACAAATGTTTACGAGATACACATGTAGGAATGTTGTCTATAGGCTACATTTCATTTTACATTTTTTTACACTTAGCCTACACTTTTGTCAACATTATGTATTAGTCGTAGCGACAGAAAAGAAAAGGCAGCATTACAAAATGTTGAATTCGATAAAAAAAATTCAGGAATCCACATAAGACTTTTAGGCACCAGGACCTGAGATTTGTGTACACCTGGATGTGATTAACTTCTGCCTTTGTAGGCTATACACTAGGCTATACAATGTTGATTTAAAAGTAACTCCGTTAATATAATGGAAAATAAAGGGACCCAAATAAAGGAAGATTAACTTTATAATATATTCAACATTATAGGCTGTTGAATTTGCTAGATAGTAACTGAAATAAACGTAGCGATGAATTGCAATCTTGTATATCATTATGTAGAATATAAATAAATTACATCGGAAAGCTGCCAGTCTAGTAAAAGTATTGTAAGAATATTGTTTTAGGTGTCAAAAGACCTACATTATCTCGTATGTCAACATGACATTAAAAAATTAGTGTTATTTCAGAGGTACTATAAAAATTGAAAATGACTTATTCATGGTAATAAAATTATGTGCTAAACTATCATGGTTGGTTGTCAACAATACTGAATATTGTACATGAAGCGAATAATCGCATTTCATCTCAAGATACTGAGCTGAGGAGAATGTGGCATGCAGTCAAGTGGCTTCTCTGTTAACTACGTGGCCGTCGGCTCTCCTAACATTCCTCTCAAGACAGAGAGAGAAGAGAGAAAAGAAAAACTTCTCACCTGGAATTTGGTTCGAAGCTCAACGCGTATTTATTAATCCAAGCTAGGTGAGGAACTAGTCAACCAACGTCATTCACTTTCATTTTACTTCAAACACATTCACTGTTACCAGTATTCACACACAACAAAAACACACGGGTAAAAGTACATAACACTTCTTAGCAATGCTAATTGATTTTCATTAGTAATCACATCCACATATACAGAACTTCAGCTCCTAGCGCGCCTTGCCCCGTTACGACCTCGACTTGATACATCTTCCGCAACACTGATCGCTCTTGCTCGCTTGGATTCTGTATCGTGCAGCCTCTCCTGAAACGACCGCTTTGAGCCTCGTTGAATAGCGTTAACGGTCGCTCCCGCTCTCTGTTAACAGGTTGACCAACGAAACAATGTTATTTCAGCTAACTAGCGTAATTTTCTGTCACATCGCTCGTCACTATTATTAAAACCATGACAAAGCTTAACTAATCATAAATTGTTACTTATATTAAAAATCTTCACTTTATTTCCCTCTTAAAATTAAAGTTACAGGAATGGCGGAGTATAAATGGGATATTATTATTATTATTATTATTATTATTATTATTATTATTATTATTATTATTATTATTATTATTATTATTATTATTATTACTAGCCGTACTCGTGCACTCCGCTGCACCTGTCGGATATACATATAAAGTAATTACATAATTAAAATAGGACGTTTGATACAGGGAACATTCGTGTTTGATAGAAGGATAAATCGTTTAATACTTACTTACTTACTTATTGGCTTTTAAGGAACCCGGAGGTTCATTGCCGCCCTCACATAAGCCGGCCATTGATCCCTATCCTGAGCAAGATTAATCCAGTCTCTGCCATCATATCCCACCTCCCTCAAATCCATTTTAATATTATCTTCCCATCTAGGTCTCGGCCTCTCCAAAGGTCTTTTTCCCGCCGGCCTCCCAACTAACACTCTATATGCATTTATAAATCGTTTAATATGTTACTTAATTTAAATTGTATTTAAATAATTAAAATGCGATAATTTTGGTCCTATTGGTGCAATGACAATAATTCCTTTAACATGTTTCTTAATTGTTATTATATGCAACTATAGTTTAATGAAGATTGACATATCATTTAGTTTCAATGTGTATATTTTGTATTACTTGCTATATGTTTCAGAAGTTACTGTAATAACATTGTAGAATTATGTCCATCTAGAGAAACTACAATTTCCAATGGTGAAATAATAATTAAACAATTAATTAGCTTCCGATATTACTTCATACAAACACAGAAACATTCTCTGTAGGCTATGTTTAATAGCTTTCAATTGTTGTTGTCCAAGACCCTAATAGATGAAGTCATTTCTTTTTACTTAGTACAGCGCCTTAGATGGCGTTGTTATTGTAATTTTAAAACTCATTTATCTCATTAAATATCAGTCCTATCAAAATTTTGTATAGAATAAAACTTATCGGAAATTATTGTTAAAGAGACTTTTGGTATGTAACATTTTCATGAAAATTAATAATAAGGGAGATATTTCGATTTATTTAATTCAAGCTCCCTTATAACCCCCCTTTTAAATAAAGTATTTTGAATGCCACATAGCCTAAAATCTAAGTTACAACCTTAATTTATATTCCAATTTTCATATAAATCGGTTCAGCCATTATCGCGTGTAAAGGTAACAAACATACAGACAGACAGACAGACAGACAGACATACAAACAAAAATTTCAAAAAAGCGATTTTCGGTTTCAGGGTGGTTAATTATATATGTTAGGACCAATTATTTTTGGAAAATCGAAAATTACCAAAAAAATTTCGGCTACAGATTTATTATTAGTATAGATTATTATTATTATTATTATTATTATTATTACTAATGGAAATAACTTATTTGAGTGACATACTAGGGCAACGTTTCTCTAAAGGCTGATCCACAATAAACAGGGAACGGAAACGACAACGAGAACGAGAACAGAAATATTGTTAAATTATTAATGTCCCAATTAACTATTGTAAATGCTCACATTTAAATAATTTATTTTAACAATATTTCCGTTCTCGTTATCGTCGTCGTTTCTGTTCCCGGTTTATTGTGGACCAGCCTTATCCTGGACTTTCTTACTGGCATATTATAGAGCAAAGTTAAAAAGTAAAGGTGATAGTGCATCTCTTTGCTTTAGCCTGCGGTGAATTGGACAAGCATCCGACAGAAACTGGCCTATACGGACTCTGCTCTACGTTTCACTGGGACACATTTTAATTAATCGAAATAGTTTCTTGAGAGTACCAAATTCAATAAGAATATTATAGGCCTATAAAACTTCTCTCTGAGCAGAGTCATATACCTTTTTGAAATCTATGATTAATTGGGTTTCCGCTGTTGAAAATGTTTGAGAAACTCTGTGCTAGGATATCGCGAAAGGACGGAATTAAAATTAACATTAACGGGAGTTGGACTAAATATTTTGGAGGATTTATTGAAAAGACAATTACCGACAAGTAAGTACCTAATTTACGTTGTAAAAACTTAATAGCACAGCCTGTATTTCACAAAGTCACTTCCAATTCGAGCCACGAAAATGTCAACTGTGTCATTGTCGACGTTCACACTAAATAGTAGACGGACCCCTGCGGTGGCTGAGTTATTGATGAGCTACTGCCAAGAAGTCAAAAGGAGAATAGCAATGGCAAAGGAAGCTTTTAATATAAAAAGGAGCATCTTCTGCGGACCTCTGGAGAAAGAACTAAGGAAGGCTTCCACCATATATCGTCGTGTGAATGCAAGAACTAGGTAACTCGAAATTTGCGTTTTTTAGTTACCTCTTTTATAGCATAGCAAAAATCGCACAAAATGTAATGCAAGAACTTGGTAACTGATCGAACTATACCAGCGACATCTATTTTCCAATATAACAAATAGGTAAATGAAAACGAGACATATTCCTTAGTGCAATAAATAAGTAAATAGGCACTGTCACAAAATATGAAAAATCAAGTTACCTAGTTCTTGCATTCACACGACGATATAGTCCATACTACAGAACGTCCATATGATAAAACGTCCATAAGGTCAAAATGTCCATATTGCCAAATGTCCATACGGTGAAAATGTCCATGTACTAAATGTCCATACGACAGAAAGGCCATATGATAAAACGACCGTTAGGTCAAAATGTCCATAGTGTCGAACG
Organism: Periplaneta americana; assembly: GCF_040183065.1. Classification (NCBI taxonomy): domain Eukaryota; kingdom Metazoa; phylum Arthropoda; class Insecta; order Blattodea; family Blattidae; genus Periplaneta; species Periplaneta americana. The sequence goes on along the minus strand of NC_091117.1, from coordinate 210,834,753 downwards.
TCCATAATGTCCAAGTTCAAAGGAAAATTCTGCTTGAATAGAACACAATAAATGTTATTCCATAACTCGTACAATTAAGTTATTAATCGTCGGGAACCGAAGCCCCACTTTTAAGATGGTACAGTAACTAATACTTTTAAGATTTAAGAGAATTTCTCCTTTTTCTTTGTACCTGTTGTAGTTTCTCACAATCTGGAGAATTTGTCTTTGATTCTTCAAATACGTTTCATTCTCGGCTCTTTAATTTGTGTATGCCTCATTCTTGCTTGCAATATTTGTGTCCAAATTCCATTTTCTTCGCGCTTTAGGCACTGTATAAATCGCCAAGTGGATGGATGTACAGCCATCACGCGTTGAAGAAGATTGTGCCAGTCTTCTACCGCGTTGTTTGTGTGCTGGATGCCTTTCAGGCTTGGGAGGTTCATGGTCCTGTATCGCCAATATATTTTTGTCCTATCTCTATTAAAGTCATGATGTTGGTATAGGTATCCACGAAAAGAAAGAAGTGGCTTACCCTTCTCACTAACTGAGGATTTCGCTCCGTCTTTAAAAAATTCAGTTCTGATTAGTTCTGCATTTGAACATTTTTACACAGATTACTATAACTACCTTGAACAATGGATATAGTGTACATTATAGAGCTATGGACATTATGACTCTGGACATTAGAGTGAAGTGGACATTATAGAACTATGGACATTTTGACTCTGGACGATTTAACATGGACATATTCAACGTGGACATTATTCCATGGACATTTTGACGTATGGACATTATAATCCTGGACTTTATGTCTGGTAACCCTAAGGAAGAGACTAGTGAAGTGCTTTGTATGGAGTGTAGCATTGTATGGTGCAGATACCTGGACAGTACGACGAAGTGAAGAGAAGCGAAAAGAAGCATTTGAAATGTGGATATGGAGAAGGATTGAGCGTGTGAAATGAACGGACAGTAAGAAATGAAGCTGTGTTGGAAAGAGTGGATGAAGAAAGAATGATGCTGAAACTGATCAGGAAGAGAAAAAGAAATTGGCTGGGTCACTGTTTGAGAAGAAAATGCCTTCTGAAAGATGCACTGGAAGGAATGGTGAACGGGAGATGAGTTCGTGGCAGAAGAAGATATCAGATGACAGACGACATTAAGATATATGGATCATATGCGGAGACAAAGAGGAAGGCAGAAAATAGGAAAGACTGGAGAATGCTGGGTTTGCAGTGAAAGACCTACCATTGGTCAGAACACTATGAATGAATGCAATTTAATATTCATAATATTGTGAGTATAATGAAATCTGTAACAATTAAAATATTAGTAGGCCCAAATGGGTTGTAGGCCTACATATTTTTTTTGTATGCCATGTTTTTTTTTTTTTTTTTTTTTTTTTTTTTTTTTTTTTTTTTTTTGGGTTAATCTTCATATTTTCACGAAATATTAACTGAAATCATGTTAAAATAAACACCGAAATAGAGGTAAAATAATCATCATAAAATCACATCCTTAGCCATTCGAGGTGAAAAAACAGATACAGGGATTGAGAGAAAGAGATGGACGGTGTAGGGATGTTGCGGTCGCCCTCCAGCGGTCCAGTAAGACTTTGACTGCTGCCTCTATCACTACACATAGGTTGTAGCGGCTTCACTGTGTATAACAGCCATATAACACTCCCTCACTTAATCCCCACTTCCACTCTGAAACCACTCGCCAGAGTGTTCAATTCTACTTTTAGCGATTCCTACTTGGCAAGAGACTTGCGCATCAATATGAGCGAAACTCAACCAAATCTTGGTATGCAGATTAACGTTAAAACATATATTTTCGGTTTTTATGAGTGGAATAGAATACTATTTTAAAAAGAAAATTATAGGGGATTCAATGAACCATTAAACACACCACGAGCAGCGCCTGCAAGAAACTATTATTCTTATACCTAAGCACAGATCACGCCGTTATTCTCAATCTTTCACAATCTACATCTACAGAATCTGGAATCATCTTCCTGCCGATATAAGAACCTATCGGACGCTATCGTCTTCCAAAATTAAATTACCTAATTCAACAGGCATAGTAAATTGCATTCGCGCGTAATTATAATACTCATAATTAGGACGCTCAAGCCATAAAAACCTACTAAATATGCATGCAATTATGACCTTAAAAACCTTAAAATATATCAATAAATATGCGCTAACAAAATTTTATATTTCGTGATATATCGCTAATAAGTAATAATAATAATGATAATAATAATAATAATAATAATAATACTTACTTACTGGATCTTAAGTAACCCGGAGGTTCATTACCGCCCTCACATAAGTCCGCCATTGGTCCCTATCCTGAGCAAGATTAATCCAGTCTCTATCATCATATCCCACCTCCCTCAAATCCATTTTAATATTATCTTCCCTTCTACGTCTCGGACTCCCTAAAGGTCTTTTTCCCTCCGGCCTCCCAACTAATACTCTATATGCATTTCTGGATTCGCCCATACGTGCTACATGCCCTGCCCATCTCAAACGTCTGGATTTAATGTTCCTAATTATGTCAGGTGAAGAATGCATGCAGTTCTGTGTTGTGTAACTTTCTCCATTCTCCTGTAACTTCATCCCTCTTAGCAGCAAATATTTTCCTAAGCACCTTATTCTCAAACACCCTTAATCTATATTCCTCTCTCAAAGTGAGAGTCCAAGTTTCACAACCATAAAGAACAACCGGTAATATAACTGTTTTGTAAATTCTAACTTTCACATTTTTTGACAGCAGACTGGATGATAAAAGCTTCTCAACCGAATAATAACAGGCATTTCCGATATTTATTCTGTGTTTAATTTCGTCCCGAGTATAATTTATATTCGTTACTGTTGCTCCAAGATATTTGAACTTCTCCACCTCTTCAAAAGATAAATTTCCAATAATAATAATAATAATAATAATAATAATAATAATAATAACAATAATAATAATAATAATAATAATAATAATAATAATAATAATAATAATAATAAGCAGTAAGTATAAAACACTATAGGTAAAACTAGATGAGATTAAATTTACATTTATTGTTAAGAATAGCACACTACTGCGCAGTGAGATTCGCTAGGTGTGCCACGAAACTTTCAATACTTTTCTGGTAAAAATAATTATAATAATTTCACTCAATACCATTTTTCAAAAACAGAATATGATGCTTGTAGAATAACTCTTCTCGGGTTCTCAGCCAGGTGAGTTGGAGATTAGCTTCCAAGCTAGCCGTCGAAAGCTTGGAAGCTAATCTCCAACTCACCTGGCTGAGAACCCGAGAAGAGTTATTCTATATCAAACGACGGGAAAGCCTCAAGTCATACATGATGCTTGTATTTAAAAAATCCAAAGTATGCATTTTTATGCAATATAAACCCAGCTTTAATAAGTTTAAACGCGAAAATATGCCACAATAATATAGATATCTTGAAATATTATGCATTTTTATAAAAAGAGCCAAAATATGCAAATACAGGGACATCATTTTATTTTTACTAACATTTTTAATATTAACCTGTATATACCTTTAGAGAACCGGAAACACCGCTTGCTCCCCCCTCCAAGACTGGAGTTCGATGATACTGGCGTAAAACACAAACAGATCACTCTACTAGGTATAAGAAGGAAGAAAAGTAGTTCATCCATTTATCGTAAACTAGGAAATATCGCGATTTTTAGTTTGATAATTTTCATTAGGTTTTTCTTCAATCAAAGTACAGTACTGTATTAAGAATAAGTGTTTTTACTCACGAAGTGAGTTATCCATGCGAACGTATTCATTATGCAGTGTATATTATACTGTCTACAGCACATTAGCGTACAATATAGAGAAAGAAGTTAAATTGAAAAATAATCATAATATGAATATTTAAACCCATTTTTGAAAATGGTGGCCGTTCATTTCGATACAGACTTCAGTTCTTTTGTGCATATTATCGCACTATAGACTATTGCTTCTAATTCCAATTGCCAGTTTCGTCCTTCGTACTAGTGACTCATGTTGAAATAATTCTGTACCTACTCTACGTACTATGAAATCAATCTTCACTGCTGCCCGACCCGAAAATGTAAAATTACTCAGACATACTATCTACTGTCCGTCCAAGTGATTATGCCGCAGGATTGTAGAAACGGAGGAAATCACGTGACAGTTAATTACTTAATGAGGCCCTTTTATTTAAGTTAAATTAAACAGCTGTATAATATTACGTAAACTTCCATTTCCTAACAGAAATTAATGTTTTCAGAAAAGAGCTAAGACAGCCCAGCTATTACAGAGGGGCGAGCAGAAGCAGGTGGGGGAAATCGGGATGCGACGTAGGCAAAAGGACAGTACCTGTGCGAAAATATGATTCAATATTGAAAGCTCTTTCGTCACTGGAAAACGCGAACATATTTCTGGAACGTACTATACTCAGTAACTCAGTACTGCTTACTATCTGCGGTCTTGGTTCTGTGTGGAGTTGGAACTTCCTTAGTAGTAGGGGTGGGAGTGAAGTACATTCAAAAACTCAGGTACAATAAAAATTGAAGTAAAAATAAAATGATGTCCCTGTATATGCAACATAAAATTCAGTTTGATGAGCTTAAATGTTGATGATTCGTGAAGATAATTCATCAGCGAAAAAAATATGCAAATGCATGAGCTTCTTGGCCATACTCATAAGCAATATTTAATAATTTCAGGTTTGTTTTCAGACTAGTTTACTGGATTGATTTCCTCTTAATATATTAGACAGTGATTATATTTAAATATCTCAATAATAATAAAATTGCATCTTAATTTATAAATTATTGCTCCAAGTAATTATCTTTACATTTCTAATGTAGTCAGATTAATTGGTAATTTACATAAGTTTCAATAATAATATTTAATAACGTATCTTCTACTACTACTACTACTACTACTACTACTACTACTACTACTACTACTACTACTACTACTACTACTACTACTACTACTTATGTACTATTTAATGTGAATCTGTTTGAGTGGAAAAGAAGGCCGAGGCCTTAACTCTGCCAGATAAAATACATTACTATTATTATTATTATTATTATTATTATTATTATTATTATTATTATTATTATTATTATTATTGTAGGAAACTTGTTGTTTTAGCTCCCAATTTTTTCCTGTAGCTTATCCCCACGATATGACAACTATCGTATATCTCGTAGCAAGTGATATTGGTAATGCACCCTGTGTGTTCATTGTTAGAACACGTGTTCAAAAAAGTTCCGAGGCATCATGTATCCAGAGCAGTGCATGCATCAAGTTACTGCTGCCATCTTTCGGCTGTGAGTCACCATGCATCAAGTTGCTGCTGCTATCTTTCGGCTAAACATCGCATCTTAACAAAAATGACAAGTGGCGAATTTATGGATACCAACGAGTTAGAAAGAGAACTTTCTAACTCGCTGATGGATACCTTACTGTTATTCAATTAGGACTACAAGCTAACAAGGTACCGGTAGTAAAAACATAAATCGCAACATAAAGGGCATTTACTTAAACAAATGTAAAAAAAAAAAAAAACATAATGCTTCATCTATCACCAAACATGTATATATATATATATATATATATATATATATATATATATATATATATACATATTTTTTTTTATTTTTTTTTTAAATTTTAGTTGGTTATTTAACGACGCTGTATCAACTACTAGGTTATTTAGCGTCGATGAGATTGGTGACAGCGAGATGATACTTGGCGAGATGAGGCCGAGGATTCGCCATAGATTACCTTGCATTCACATTACGGTTGGGGAAAACCTCGGAAAAAACCCAACCAGGTAATCAGCCCAAGCGGGGATCGAACCCGCGCCCGAACGCAACTTCAGCCCGGCAGATATGTATATATATATATATATATATATATATATATATATATACTTATGGAATCAACTTACTTGAGCAGTATTACTAAAGAAATCGGATAATTAGGAAATAATTAGGCGGAAGCACTTCCATTTTTGTTCCAAATTTCTTACTTTCTTTTTTCTAAATTCTAAATTGGTTTCTGTGATGTTTCTGCGCTTGTCACTCAAAATGTTTTTGTAGGCAGAGAATGACTTCTCTACATTGCAAGAAGTTATGGGTGCAAACTTGAATGGACCTTTTTCTGTTATTTAGTTTTTTTTTCTTTTCCTTCTCCTATCCTGTTTCCTGAAGCTAAAATGAGGGACAAGAAAGTCGAGGAACTGAGGTGTCCACTCAGAACCATTAAAATACGCATTTAAACTGAATATGATGTATATTATATGCATGATTAAGATATTTTTGTCCCCGAAAAGAGCAAAACATGCAAATATGCACGGAAAAAGTGCACATATTTAGAACCAGAAAGTAATTAAATGGATAAGTGCTAAGTTTGTGCTATGTCCTATGTTCCTACAAAAATATGCATTTGCATGGAATTCTCGTCTCTACATATAATGTTTGAGAAAAATCCCGTTCAGTTCCGATTATGAAATCGTTACTTATACACTTGTCGTTTGAGAGAGAACATTAGTTATTATTCAAGAACTTTTACTGAATGATTATGATGTACAAAGAAACACGTGATAATGATTTTGACACGTGGCGATAAACGCGAGGGTACACGTAGATAAGGACGTCAGCTATTATGCGTTCCGTATAATTTGTGAAAGTTATTTTATGTCTAGTATATTTAGACCTGTGCTATGTTTTGTTTTGTATAACTTTGTTCAGATTTAAAAACTAAATAATTTAATTTATTGCTGAGACAAAGATAAGTTACATATTTTTATACAGAGTGTTTCAAAAGTACGGGGCATAATTTCAGGTATGTATTTTCCACATGTAGACAATCAAAATAGTTCATTACAACATGTGTCCGGAAATGCTTTATTTCCGAGTTATGGCCTTCACAACATTGAAATTCACCGGAACGTTTTTCTTTCCGCAGGTCGTTGCCGTCAAAGGAGACATTAAAGGCTGGTTCACAATAAACCGGGAACGGAAACGGCAACGAGAACGAAAACGGAAATATTGTTAAAATAAATGTATTTAAATGTGAGGATTCACAATTAAATATTGTGAATGCTCACATTTAAATACATTTATTTTAACAATATTTCCGTTCTCGTTCTCGTTGCCGTTTCCGTTCCCGGTTTATTGTGAACCAGCCTTAAGAGGGCACTCTGGCAGTTCATTCCGAGGCGAAGGTTACATTCAGTGTTGTGTAGGTACTTGGATCGAAGGTTTCCTGATCGATGGGTAGGTAGAGGTGGCCCAATTGCTTGGCCTCCACGCTCACCTGATCTGAACCCTCTCGATTTCTACTTGTGGGGCCATTTAAAATCATTGGTTTATTCGTCTCCGGTGCCCGATTTGAAATCCCTTCGGAATCGAATTGTGGCATGTTCTGAGGACATACGCAATACTCCTGGAGTTTGGGATCGTGTTCGCAGGTCAATGAGACATCGATGTGAGGTCTGTATTCAAGCAGGAGGTGGACATTTTGAACATCTTCTGTAATGACAACGATCTGCGGAAATAAAAACGTTCCTGTGAATTTCAATGTTGTGAAGGCCATAACTCGGAAATGAAGCATTTCCGGACACATGTTGTAATGAACTATTTTGATTGTCTACATATGGGAAATACATACCTGAAATTATGCCCCGTATTTTTGAAACACCCTGTGTACAAAAATCATTCTAGCACCCCCATACATACTCGTGCTCAGGGTCATTCCATAAAATTTTAAGACATTTTATTAATGAACACAATAAAAACTAAAAGGAGAAGAAGAAGAGCACAGATATTACAGTAATTAAACTATTTTATATTTTCTCCTAAATAATAATTCTTAGTTGATTTTTTTTTAAATAAGAAGCATTAGCAAATTGAATGTTTGATAATTCAGCTATCTTATTATAGAACATTGAACCGAAGTTGCTGCTGTGATTATAAACTACAGTTGTGGTACATTTAGGTTCCGTCAGGCATATGTTGTCTGATCTTTTGGTTTTATATTTATGTGAATACAAATTAAATATATTTCGGTTTTTATGAACGAAATTCAATAAGATATTGTTATAAATTTGATGGATATCAAATACCAGTACTTTAAATCCAGAATGCAACAGATCTGAGGGATAATCAAGAGGCTTACTAACCCTTTGAGGCATTATGGCTTCGTTTGAATTCACCACACTTTCTATTTTTTCCCTCACTGCTGACGCTGTGGCTTCAAAAGAAGCCGTCTACTAATTTGTACGCAAATTTGTGAAAATACAAATAAAATTCATCTCCTAATTTGTACGTAAATTTATGAAAATACAAATTGTTTGCAAATTTCATTTCTATTTTATGTATTTTATTTCATTTGAACAATATCCACCTGAAATTTGTTATTTAAGAGTTCTGTGTCGCAAGAGGTTAAGACATATTTTTGTTATTCTTCTTTGTAACGGTGTTATTGGCATGAGGGAGGAACTAAAAGCACAACCCCATCCTATAATACAATATTGTAATATAGCTTGTACTAATGCAAGGTAAATCACTCGTAAAGTGTGGATAGTCAAATAATTTTATTTTATTTTATTTTCTAAAACTGTACAGAGTTCATAGGTGGTATAAAAGAATTGACAGAGTTACTGTGCCTTAGAATCGAAGTCGATATTTCCGGAAGGCGTGAAAGGCATTGGTTCACTTGGTGGCGGAGCCCCGCAAGCACGGTTATGGTACCCAAAGTACGCCTCACATCGCGTCAGCTTGGAGCGCAGCGCACGATCGAAACTTTCACAGTCGTGTACCCACATCCTTTCTCTTCCGAACTGTAGGCCTATGTTACTTTCGTAGTTCTCACTTCGTTTCTTTGCCTTCAGTTTTCTGATCACCTTTTTTTCTCTTAATTAATTCCTTCCGTTTTATCTCTGATCTTTCGACTACGCCTTTGCTTTCGGTTTACGGTTCTAAAAACGTTTCTGAAGACTCTAATCCTCCATTCACAAGATGCAATATTTTCACGTCATTTTATCACGGTTAGAGTGATTATTTAACGATGTTGAAACAGTGGTGAAATGACGATGGTAGAGGTGAATAAAATGCTCAGAAAAATGTGCCCCACGTCAATTTTTATGGCACAAACTCATAAATTTTCCGCAATTTGAACCCGAGACCTTGCTTTCCAAACTATGTTAAAGCTGTGCATTAGTCGCGGGATACATCGTGGTAACAGGAACCTTTCTTATGGCTAAAATTAACTCATTAATTGCCTTCGTATTTGGTTTGTTTTTTTTTCTCTCTTTCTTTCTTTCTTTCTTTTTTTTTTTTTTTTCATAAACTAGATTAGATAAATGGCACGCGATTTTACATAGCATACTTTCTAAAAAAAATCCCCATTTTGCAATAGATATACACAGTTATCTGCTTTCGATTTTTATACATGTTTGTATTATGTAAAATTATATACATTTCTGTCTTACATACATTTAAAAGATTAAACTGAAAACTTATCTTCGTTCGATGGAAAGAAGCCACTATCGATGCTGGACCCCGGACTCATTTCACCAGCATTATCACCTTCATTTCATTCAGACGCTAAATAATCTGAGATGTTGATACAGCGTCGTAAAATTATTTACTAAAAAAAACACAAATAAATTGCTATGCTGTGAGTTTGGTTCACTAACTGTTTAACTTTTATAAATCAATGCATCTTATGCATGTATTGAAATCACCCTGGAAATATTTTTCAGATAGCTGAAGTTGGTAGTAGGCCACACTGTTCTCTCTCTCTCTCTTACAAGCACGATCTATTTCGCACCACATTACCAAAATAGTACATTATGCAAGGAGCCTATAATGATAGTAATTAAGACGCAAGTATGTTTGTTTATGAAACGAGCGCAAGCGAGTTTCATAATTTTCATACGAGCGTCTTAATTACCATTATAGGCAAGTTTCATACGACTTTTTATGCTCGACCATATTTCTAACCTGAAATTATTCAGAAATATTCATTTTATTTGTATCTGACAGAAGATCGGAAGTGACCTTGTTCATAGCTCGAAATTGTGAGATGTGCGCAGACGCGAAAGTATTGATTTTTTCCGAGGAACAATAATGTCATTGACCTTGATGTAATGCAGAGAATGTATAACCTGGAAATTGATTTAGAATTGAAAAACGAGATGACAAATTGAATTTATTTGAATATTATTCACAATTAACGCTAATTATTATAGTAACAGAACATAATCTTCTGCGACAGTATTGGATTTCCAGCCTCAGTGACGTTTCCCTCGTCTTTCGATTGCATATTCAAGAATAATCGAAAACCTGAACTTCAATGAATAAGTATACTTTAATGATATGCATTAAAGGACTGCTGCCAGGTGTATAATTACTACAGTTCGGCATGGTCGAGCATAAACCCATTTATGTTGCTGACACAAGTATGTATTGAAACCTCACATTTTAACATTATCTTTCTGAAAAATTGTCAGTTATGGTGTAGGTCTGTCTTAATTTAAAACTTCCCTCCTTCCAATATTATTTCCTCTCGAAAAGGATACTCTAAGAATGATTTTATTTGTTCTCGCATTTCTTTTGATTTATATTTTTCCAGAACACATAACCACATGACGAATCATCACGGTTATTTTCGTCCCATCCCACCCTTGAGACCGGCATTGACAGAAGACCGGTTCTGAATGGGAGAAGTGAAGGCTGATGAGAGGGCGAATACCTGCTAGGCCACGAGGCCACAAGAAATGTGCCTCAATTTCAGCATTGAAGTCATTTGTTTTTCTGCTGTCTACAGATATACATGATACACAAACTCTGCAACCAACAATAAATCAAGCTGCAGAAGTTAAAAAAAAAAAATCACAAGTAATGATAACGTAAAAATGCAATATTTTTGCATTATAATGTATGGAATTTTAGTAGGTTATTTAAGATATGTAGAATAGTGGCAAAAAAAAAGAAGAAGAAGAAGAAGAAGAAGAAGAAGGACTGACCATTGTAGCTGATTTCAGAGTCACAGATTCAAATTTTGCAAGTCCCAAAACACATCCATCTTGTATAATTAATTGTAACAATGAAATTTATTGCATTTGTTCGATTTTTACCGTCTTTTGTTTCCTTCAGTGCCTTAAACTTACAGACGAAAAAACTTTGTGAGTTTTATTTTCATTTGGCGTCAAAATTACATTTCTACCTCTATTCGGCATAGATAACTACGTATTTTTACATTAAATAGCAGTACATACCTCTGGCTTCACTATCCATATTGAAATTACCACAGTGACACAATACACAGCACAGGATTCTTTTGTATCAGCTACAAGGGTTGGTCCAGTTTTTTTTGCCACTACTGTACACAAAACTGGAAAGTGCACTAAATTGACGTCCGTTATATTCAGACAATATTGTATACTGAAAATTTAAATCATTTTATTCCAACTCTTTTCCTTACCATTTTGAAAGATAGAACTCATACAATTTGACTGGGCATCTCAGAGGATTTTCTTCATTCTCCTGTTGTTCAGAAACTTCCTTCTTTCTTGCATTGGCTTCTGACAATTAAAAAAAAAAACATGATCACTCAATAATAATATATGAAATTAAAAATATAATTAGGAAAAGTACAGTATATAATCCAGTACTTGGCTTCATACTTACCTGAAACATACGAAATGCAGAAGCCAGACCCGACCGGAACATTTCGGGCCTCAGAAATAAATTTTACTGCAAGACAGGTCTATATAGTACATCACAAAGTTGTCGAATACTTCTACAACACTATATTCTTCATTCAAATAACTAACATAATATGTTATATACGACTAGAAACAAATATGTCAAAATGGCAAATATGTCAAAATGGGGAAAGGACATGGTGAGGGGATAGTAAAAGACTTAGGGTGAGGACTTCTCAAATCAAGGCGACGAAAAACCAGACTCACCGCATTGTTTAAGGCACAAATGGGACACAAAGCATGGACCGACATCAATGCTAGATTAGTAACACCTTCATACTTTAGGCAGGGCAGATCATATTAGGAAGTTTAAAGGTAGAAAGCAAAGAACGGACGTGGCAAAATTTTCCTTTGTTAACCGCACAATAGTAGACTGGAACAGCTTACCTGCGGCAATCTTTCAGAGTGGTCCTCTCAAAATCAATACATTTAAGGAAAGGTTGAGAAGATTAGACTGAAAATGTAATTGGAGGTGCAGTGTAATTATTTAAGTTGTGCCATGTAATTAATTGAGTTGATATATAATTAATTAGGTTGATATGTAATTATTAAGTTGATATGTAAATAAATTAAGGTGATATGTAATTAATTAAGATGATATGTAATTAAGTTGGTATGTAATTAATTAAGGTGATATGTAATTTTTTAAATTGGTAATAGTTGGGTGAAATAGAAGTACTTACAAGTTAGATTTACTTTTGCTTATCGTAGGCGTTATTATAGAATAGTTTTTATTTATAGTCCTAGGTTATCATCCAGTCTGCTGTCCAAAAATCTGAAAGTTAGAATTTATAAAACAGTTATATTACCGGTTCTTCTATATGGTTGTGAAACTTGGACTCTCACTCTGAGAGAGGAACATAGGTTAAGGGTGTTTGAGAATAAGGTTCTTAGGAAAATATTTCGGGCTAAGCGGGATGAAGTTACAGGAGAATGGAGAAAGTTACACAACACAGAACTGCACGCATTGTATTCTTCACCTGACATAATTAGGAACTTAAAATCCAGACGTTTGAGATGGGCAGGGCATGTAGCACGTATGGGCGGATCCAGAAATGCATATAGGGTGTTAGTTGGGAGACCGGAGGGCAAAAGACCTTTAGGGATTCCGAGACGTAGATGGGAAGATAATATTAAAATGGATTTGAGGGAGGTGGGGTATGATGATAGAGACTGGATTAATCTTGCACAGGATAGGGACCGCTGGCGGGCTTATGTGAGGGCGGCAATGAACCTTCGGGTTCCTTAAAAGCCATTTGTAAGTAAGTAAGTAAGGTTTATTGCATTTACTATTTAAAGATTTACGTTTATTTTATTTTATTTCATTTACGTTTATTTATTTTATTTCATGTAATTGTAATTATTGTATATTATATATCACTGCCACCGGGTGTATACCCAATTGTAGTGTTAATAAATACATACATACATACATACATACATACATACATACATACATACATACATACATGCATGCATACATACATACATACATACATACATACATACATACATACATACATACATACATACATACATACATACATACATACATACATACGAGTACATAACATTTTGAGTTTAAAGAAGCCAAGTGACTGAAACCTGCCTCACTTGTCGCAGTCAATCAGCCGTCTCTACGGCGTAGAGTAAAGCTGGGACTGCCAACATTACAAATATATGATCAAATGGCGAAATAATAATGCAGGAATTGTGAAGCAGTGGCGAGAAAATATCTCAGGCATTAAATAAGTTAAAAATCAATATGAAAATATATATAGGATATTACATGGCCTTCAGTAAACATTGAACATTAGTCACGAGCTTAGAGTTTCCAGGCTTCCTTATCACTTGCCTATTTATTGCGTTGCTAGGAGATACGAAATGCCATCCATTTATTTGTTACACGCAATCCTGCAATGAATCATTTATGTTGTTTAACAAATTTCCTATTTTATCTAGACTCTCAAGTCTCAAAGTCTCCACATGTTACTACATTCACGGTGTCACAGCAGCGTTGTAATTTATAACGAAATGGTGATTAATTAGTAAAAACATTACGCCTAGAATCAATATATCCAATGAACTAGGCACTCCTTGTGCGCCTTGTACAGGGACATCACTTTATTTTTACCAACATTTTTAACATTAACCTGGCTATACTCGGAAACACTGTTGCCCCCTTCCATTACAGGAGTTTGATGTTACTAGTGCAATATGTAAACAAATCATTTTACTAGCTATAGGAGGAGAGAAAAGTAGTGTATCCATTTATGTTGTAGGGAAATACGACATTACGATTTTCTGTATGATCATCACTTTTATACGAAATTTATCAAAATACAGTAGAGTAGTAACTTTTTTTTTTTTCTTCAAAAACTCAACTTTTCAGGAGGCTATGTTCGTTATGTAATGTCTACTTTATTTAGCATATTAATTATTGATGTTAACATACAATATAGAGATGCATTTAAATTGAGGGGGTCATAAGTAAAGGGCTGTAAGTGCACTGAAGTTACTTTTGAGAAAATGTGGTTTAAATATTTAAGCTTTCGTAAAATCGGTGAAATTTTTATTTAAATATTAATGTGTGGTGCGATTAAAATATCCCTTTGCCACTAAAATTTTAGATAATTTTGCTTACACTGGATGCACTTAACTCATGTATTACAAATGCCACTAGCATTCCTTTGATTCTAGCCACCTCATTAGCTTATTTAGCTAATCTGATTTTTAAACAAGTTGCTGAAAATGGTTGCCGGTCATTACAATGCAGGCTTCAATTCAGTACGCATATTATTAAAAACATTTTGAAGCATATTCTCTGAAATTTAATTTATCGTTTCTTGAATATAATTTTTTGGTACGATATTATTAATATAGGTTCTTTCTTCTATAGAAAACGCAATCATATTTATGAAACACACTATGCACTTTAGTGTTTACTTCACTGCTTGAAGACTTCAAATGCAACAGCGTCTGTCTGACGGTAGCAAGGACATTAGTGAAGGGGTGAGAGTGAAGTACATTCAGAAATGCAGGTACAATAAAAATGCAAGTAAAAATAAAATGATGTCCCTGTATATGCAGAGGAGACATGATATTAAAGATAACAATGATTTCTTCAGTCTTATTTCTACTACCAAGAAATTATTTATTTTTCTTCTTCTTCACTGTGTAAATATTTTGGCCGAGATAAATAAATCATAATATGCAGTGGAGAATACGTTATAACGAGCTATATAAATTATATAGAAGTTTCGATATTGTTACTTTCATCAAATTAAGGAGGCTTGAATGGGCCGGACATGTCTATCGGATGGAAGGGAACAGAATACCAAAGAAGATCTTAGAAGGGAAAATACATGGTAAAAGACTAATTGGAAGACCCAAAAATAGATGGATAGATGCGGTAACGATCGATTCTCAGAACTATTTCGGAACAACTGCCTGGAGAAGATTAGCACAAGACAGGGACAGTTGGAGGAAGAAAATTGAGGAGGTTAACAGCATATTCCGAATCTCACAGGTCCGGTGGCATCAATGACGTCACGTTGCAGCGAAATAAGGAACAAAACTGCTGGAAGGATCGATGCTGTCATGGCGACTGTACAAGTTGTTGTCTGTGCTACGCTAGCAAAATTTTGCGAAATTTTCGTACTCCCATCTCGTTCAAGGAAAAGATAGCATAAACAATTTAATTCTTGAACCGGTAGTAATAACTGGTCCGTTGACATGTTCGCTCATAAGCCATTAACATATTGTTTTTACCTTGTGCTCATTACAAACAATACAGCAGAACTAAAGCAGAACACACCGCCATGACACAACAGTGCATGATGTCATTCGTCTGCTAATTCCCGCCCTATACAAGAACCAATCAGATTCACTGATGGCAGTTGATGGAGACTGCCGCCACCTCTGCAAGTTGATGGCACCGGTGCGACACCGGTGGAGCATCAATGACGTCATCGGTGGAATTCGGAACACCTTGATGCCATCGGATTGCTCACCGGTGAGATTCGGAATACGCTCTAAGGCGCGACTTTGGGCTGTGATGCTATCGTAGTAGTAGTAGTAGTAGTAAAAAAGGTAAAGGTATCCCCGTAACATGCCATGAAGGCACTTGGGGAGCATGGAGGTAGAGCCCCATGCTTTCCATGACCTCGGCACTAGAATGAGGTGGTGTGGTCGGCACCACGCTCTGGCTGCCTTTTACCCCCGGGAAAGACCCGGTACTCAATTTTATAGGAGGCTGAGTGAACCTCGTGGCCGTTCTGAAAGTTTGACAACGAGAAAAAATCCTGTCACCACCTGGGATCGAACCCCGGACCTTCCAGTCCGTAGCCAGCTGCTCTACCAACTAGTAGTAGTAGTAGTGGTAGTGGTAGTGGTGGTGGTGGTAGTGGTAGTGGTAGTGGTAGTGGTAGTAGTAGTAGTAGTAGTAGTAGTAGTAGTAGTAGTAGTAGTAGTAGTAGTAGTAGATAAATCATATTACAACTGAATTGAGAAAAAAAACAATAATTTGCAACGGCTCTATGTGCGGTACTGAGAACACCGATTAGGAACGGTTTATACAAAGCCCGTAATAATTTGGTTGCAAGTCTTCACACTCCGAAAGGTAACAAATTACTAAGGCTGTTTTCTGATAAACTTCCCTCCTACGGCAAAATTTAGAATTACTATTATCCTGTGTAATACCCTAGATCATATACGAGTATGTAACAGATAACTCATCGCTATGTTAAAATCGGCAGCACTTTGAAGAGAACAACCGCCAGGATCGCCACCTGTCCGCCGTAAACGAACACGAGATGGCAGTACAGTCGCTAATGTAATTCAAATGGGAATTATGACGTGACTCCTTATGTAACAACTAGATGGCAGCGTAGTAAACCTGACAAAAGTTGTTAACGTCAAAGCCTATAAGGCCGACCTATCTGTTACATATATGATCTAGGCTAATACTAAAGTTTCCAAGTTGCTTGATAAATAATAAATTCAAGTCCTTCATTGTTTTCCCATGAGTATCTATCTCATTTACTCAAAAGGCAATCTCATTTTTGCTCAAGTGAGTTAGACTCTTTTTGGATACTTTGTTAAAAGCGTGTCAGCCAGTGATTGCGTACGCTGGCAGGCCGGGCTGCGATTCCCACAAGCGTTATCCTCTTCATAGCGGATTTTTATCCAGGAACTTTGAAAGTGCGTCGAAATATTTGATACTGAAACAATTTTTATTTTTGGATTGACATGAAATTGATGTATCGGTAATTGTTTTATCAATCAAAAAAGTAATATTTACTCTTGTTCAACATAATTTCTACACTAGACTGACTATAAATTAAGACTTTATAGCAGTATTAATTTTTGTGCGAGATCGTGCGTATTTGCTTGGTTTCCGCACAAAACCAATCCGCGGAAAGTTTAAAATTCCAAATTCAGTATTCCCAACCTAACACACATAACAATTTCCCTCTTCTTACCGCTCGTTTAGACGATTGAAGAATTTTCTACCCCTTTCCATGAAAAAAATGTTAGTGCAAACACTCGTGATGCCCCACTTCGATTACTGTGATATTCTGCTTACTGACCTAAGCGTTACTTCGGCGCAGAGACTACAACGTGTTCATAATATGTGCGTCCGTTTCGTCTGCAATATTCGCCGGGCTGATCACGTAACACCATCCCTCGAAATGTTGTCCTGGCTCCGTCTAGAAGATCGTAGGAAAATCCACTGTCTTTCCCTTCTCTTTCACATATTACATTTCTCCACTCCTGTCTATCTTGCGTCTCGTTTTCAAAATTTATCCACCCATCATAACCTAGACACACGATCACAACACTCCTCAATATTATCCATTCCCTCCCACCGAACATCCTCATATTCATCTTCTTTCACTGTGGCTGTTCCTCGACTTTGGAATTCCCTACCGAGTAATGTCAGGGACTGTCAGACATCAAATCAATTTAAGAATAGGTTAACGAGATATTTTTCTAACAATTATTGTCAACAATAATAGCTGTTTCAGGTTTCTCAGTGTTTAATGGTTATATATATCACAGATAAATATATAAATTATCTCATTATTATTATTATTATTATTATTATTATTATTACTATTATAATTACCATTATTGTTATTATTATTATTGTTATTATTATTATTATCATTATTATTATAACTATTTCTTACCAGTGTTTATTATTGTCACACTAACATTAGTTATCCAATTTTCATCATTTACTTTCATGTTGTTTTATGATCTAGATATTAATGTTATAACTAGGTAAGCAAATGTATTTAATTAGAATTAGAGTCTGGCTGGGCGGAAGAGAAGGCCTACTGGCCTTAGCTCTGCCAGATTAAATAAATAAATTATTATTATTAATTAAATTATTATTAAGTGACATATTGATTTTACTGTTTTAGGCTTTTAACATATTATTTTTAGAGACGTTCAATATAGTAATAATTATAAATTGGAAACTTACCACTGCAATTTCACCTAAATTGCACTGTTAATTATTGTTTTTAAATATTTGCAAAAATTAAGTAAACTCTACAACTCCACTAAAGTTACTGCATTCGTGATGCAAGTAACATTAAGGAAGTCGTGAAAAAATCAACAAGAATCCACACTCATCATAGACTGGGGGGAAAAAAAAGACAGACGTATATCACGGCCTGCTGGGGTATAGTAAACACAGAAAACATTTTAAAGCAACAATGTTGAAGATAGATATTTTTGTTTTGCAAATTTGCCGTCATTGAACAGAAACCAAGATGGAGATTTCATTGCAACTAATTAGAAATTCCTCTTTCGGGTATGTAATAAACGATCTTCGCACAAAATAATGTACGATACACGAGCGGTACGTTTTCTTTCAATTCTCGGAAATTAAAACAGCTCAACTACGTTTCGCTTTTTCAAACTTCTCCTCGAACATGAAAACTTCAACATACCGCTCTTGTAACGCATATTACTTTTTTGAATGGTTCCATATTCTAGCTGTGAAGCAACGTATGAATACCATGGAATGTTAATAAATACAATACAATACAATACAATACAATACATGCTAACAACTGACGATGTTTCGTTCGTTCGCTCGATTCAGTACTGTAAGAAGTTAGCAAGCAAATTATCTCCATTTTGTATACGAGTATTATCATAACCACATTCATTGCTAATCTCACTATTGAGTAATATCGTTGATAATTCAATCACAAGTGATAGCCCTCTTGAACTCTGATCAAGTAGTTACACTTTTTCTCAGATCGTAAAATCATTATACTGTGTACAATAGAATACCGAACATGAAGTGCAATGCGTTGCAGTGTGATTGGCAGGAATATTCTCCCTTTTAAATGCCTTGAAACAAATTAAACAAATGCAAAACATGAAAAATAAAGAAATCGAAAGTGAGAACAATTTCCAACAAATTATTTATTTTCCCTCTTTTTCATTTTCTTGCACATTTCACCGTGTAAGTATTTTGCCTATCCCGACTTCGAAACTCTTCCCATTGTCTCCTGTTTTCGTCCTGATACTTTGAAATGATGAGATTTTTTTTTATAAAATTTTACTTTACATTCTCTCCAAAAATACCGCCACTGTGGCTCAGTGCGTTGGGCTTATAAGCCAGGTGGCTCCTCCCTGAATTTATGATTTGGGTATTGTATTGTATTCTATTTATTAACATTCCATGATATTCATACATTGCTTCAGAGCTAGAATATGGAACAAGTCAAAAAACTTAATACTACTATAAAGTCATAATTTATAGCCACAGTCTAGTTGAAATATATACAAAAGAGATTTACAATACAGTCTACTAGTACAACACAAAGTTTTAGTAGCCTATAAATTTCATGAAGCGTTGTTGAATGTCATGAATAGAAGGCGTGAGAAATTAGGTACTTCTTTAATTTGGCCCTAAATAATCTTATGTTTTGAATTTGATTTTTTATATCGATAGGGAGGTTATTAAAAATGTTTACTGCCGTATAACGCACTCCTTTTTGATAGCACGATAGACTTGCCGATGGAGTATGAAAGTCATTTTTTGACGCGTATTCATGCTATGAACTCTTGAATTAGGTACACAGTTTTCACGATTAGAGGAAACACGGACAAAGCGGATAAGCTAAGAACAAACAATGCCACAGGCTATATTTTGGTGCTCCCGAAATAAAATCTTCATGACATTGGTTGTGATACATGTCCACATATATTAAAAACAGCAATTCGTTTCTCGTACCTACGGAGAGTGACATGATTTGAGAAAGAGAATAATTAACCCGGGCAAAGTGAATATCCCTATAACATTTTCACATTTCTATTTAATTTTTATTCACTGATAGTAAAATTAAGTCAACACATAAACACGATGTTAATGAGTTATATTAGACGATAGGATATGTTATTTACAGCCCGTTACAGCACATTAGATTAGTACAGAATACAAATTTGAACAAATCGACGTTTCACTAGCACTGAAGACTTGGATTTCTTCTGCTTTTGCTCCTGCCCATAAGTTACTTCTGTTTCAACGTTTTT
This sequence comes from Periplaneta americana, assembly GCF_040183065.1. Classification (NCBI taxonomy): domain Eukaryota; kingdom Metazoa; phylum Arthropoda; class Insecta; order Blattodea; family Blattidae; genus Periplaneta; species Periplaneta americana. The sequence continues at coordinate 210,814,420 of NC_091117.1, read as the reverse complement.
AATCGGTACAGATGTAAGAACTTCAGAGCGCTGACATTTTCTTCGTTGAACTCGTATCTTTCGAGCATCCACTTCTGGCACTGGTCTAAATCAAAAGAACTGACTTGGATTGTCTTGCTTACGATGTTGAGGGTTTTGGTGTAACCGGAACTGAAAATCTGTGTAATTGATGTATTGAATATTCCTTGAATCTCTGAAGATAACGACATCACAGAGATGGTTGATTCTGAGTGAGCATTAACTGTTTCTTCAGCCGCTGAAGAAGCTGGCACCGCAGAATTTGTTAAATCTGAGCCAGCTGCCGTTTCGCTGATTTCTATCTCCAAGTTGATCTGGAGGAAAATCTTCATCAACAAACACGTTATGGTTGTATGGCCAGATAGCAGAACCAATGATTGGAAGATTTTATTTCTTCAAGTGCTTTCTTCATGGCTTCTACAGACCATTTGGCTTGTTCCGTCTTCCTCTTGAAAAATTAAACCATCTGAAAACACATTACGACCTTTTTAAGTAAAAATTAAGATCAGTGTTACTGATTTATGATTTAATTAATGCGACTTAATGCCTCCACTACGTAAAATGATTTAACACGCTTTATTACAATAGACAAATACATACAAAAATATAACTAACACTTTGCCCGCAGACGCCATTTCGCTTTTCATTTAAGGTTATACAAACATAAACGTCAATAATCTCCTTCGTAAGTACGGCACTTTAGAAGTAATCGTATCGCCTATATATTACTATCACATAACAAAAGGTTTCTTCAGTATTGTGTGTTGTACATTTGTTTCTCTTACCTTGAAATATTTTAAGAAAACAGTCAATTTTCTTCAAACACACGCTGACTTCTTCTCTTACTAGCTAGAATGACGACAAGTCAGTTCCAGCAGCAAAATTTGGTTGGGATTCTTCCCCAACATAGCAGAAAGCGCTACCTGTTGGCGTTTCTAAGAAATATGCATTATTCTCTTCAATTTGATTAAATAAATTTATAGCCTATGTGTATGAATTAATCAACCTATATTATATTTGTATTCTATAATTTTGAAATATATATTAGTCCTACTTTTCACGTGCGATATTATTCTTCTCTAGTGTTAATATTACATTATATAATTCCATTGCCGCTGTAATTATATTTTAGTTCCTATTTTATTTTACTTATTTATTTTTATTATTATTATTATTTTTTATTTTAATATTATATCTGAACTGCGACCGAGCACGAGCGCTGCTCATTCGGTCTCAAATTTTGTTAATACTACTGTATCTTCTTTTTATATTGCTTGTATTATTTTTTATTTTATTTCACAAGTTTGATTTTTTTATTCAAAAGAAATATTTTCTCAACTTTTCGTATAGAAAAGTGAAATTTTCAGGTATAGGCCTATTTATTTAGTAGCCTTACAGAATGTTTTCGTAAATCTAATATACCGTATATACGTATTACTGAAAATAGTGTATTAACAATTTTGAAAATATTCGCATGGAAATTGTTTGTAAGGAAATGAATTAACAAAGCAACTACTGTTACATCATAAGCAAAAGATACGTGCCCATGTGCTGTAAAAATGTCAGCTCTATAGCTTCAGCAGATTTCGAGAAAATAATTTAATATTCTGATGATAGGAAGTTGCTCACAAATATCACCTTAAAAGCAAAATGCGATAAGAGTTTTGTTATGTAATATTAGTTACACTTAAAACAGATAGCCTACAGTACCTAGGTAACTTTGCTTTGTACTGTAATATTGTTTTGATTAGTTTATTGATTACTTTTATAAGGCTAAAGGTACCATCAATATAAATTCCAACTTATCACGTCATACTCAATCTCTTTCTTTGGAATATCACTTTCTTTATGAATGATGTGTTTCATCCACTTAATACAGTATAATATTATACTACTATGGAATTTAAGTGAATATTCCTTCTTAACTCTCTATTGTGTTATTAAGATTTAAAACACAAGTGTAATATTAAGAAATCAGTGTTAGTATTTTTGTTTTACAGACAATATAGATAATATCAAACAGAAAGAAACCATATAAAAATAACGACATAAAATTTCACGTTCCGTTTGAAGTTTGTGCACCACTGTTTTCTTAATCCAACAGGTTGCTTATTCATATACACAACCCTTCCTCTTTCCATAGTTAGCGCTTGCTGCACGCGCACGACGTCAAGGTCAGAAAAATGCGCTTGCTTTGACATCACTGCTAAGACCCTTGTAAAGCTGTATCGGAGAGAAAAACAATGGCAGTACGTTTTTGTTTCGGATTAGGTTAATCCTAATGTCTCAGTCCATATGAGCCTATTATATCTATCTACCTTCATAACTAGTAAAGAAGAAGAAAAAAGTATGTAAACTTATACATGAAAGTATTACAAATTTAAATAAGAATTATGTTAGTATGTAAATTCGTACACTTACACATATAAGGAGAAGATTGTTTAATATATACAAACATAAGAGTAAATAATTACAGTGGTAACTCCTCTAAATAAAATTATTGTTTTAACGTTAACAACCACATTTGAATCCACCACGCTCTGTAGGTATACTATACATTTGTTTCGATTTGTAACTAGTAATATCGGATAATCTATAATTCCAGGGGGATAATTTGAGAGCTGTATTATCCAAGGAATGAGTCATCTTCGTGGCGCTTGCGTGATTTGTCAAGCATGTAGCTGGTTGTACAAGCAGTTCTACTAAATACCTGAGCTCAATCTGAATTGACACTTGAAAAATCGCCGGCTAAAGCTCTCACTAATCGCTGTGTACACGAGGCATGCCCATGATTTCGTTCTGATAAAGCTAAGAATGTATGGAACTGCAGCTCATAGTTTGGACTATACTCGTACAACGCATTCCTTTGTTACTGTCTCAACAAAACCGGTATTTTCCTGTTTAATACACCTTGGAGAGCGATAGTACCGTGCTTATTGCTTGGCTTCCTACAAACTAAAATGTAAACATATACTATTCAGAGTGACCGTAAGTAATGTCATTAAATTTAGGGGGTTATTCTTTGAGATATACTTACTTACTTACTTACTTACTTACTTACTTACTTACTTACTTACTTACTGGCTTTTAAGGAACCCGGAGGTTCATTACCGCCCTCACATAAGCCCGCCATTGGTCCCTATCCTGAGCAAGATTAATCCAGTCTCTACCATCATAGCCCACCTCCCTCAAATCCATTTTAATATTATCCTCCCATCTACGTCTCGGCCTCCCCAAAGGTCTATTTCCCTCCAGCCTCCCAACTAACACTCTATATGCATTTCTGGATTCGCCCATACGTGCTACATGCCCTGCCCATCTCAAACGTCTGGATTTCATGTTCCTAATTATGTCAGGTGAAGTATACAATGCGTGCAGCTCTGTGTTGTGTAACTTTCTCCATCCTCCTGTAACTTCATCCCTCTTAGCCCCAAATATTTTCCTAAAAACCTTATTCTCAAACACCCTTTATCTCTGTTCCTCTCTCAAAGTGAGAGTCCAAGTTTCACAACCATACAGAACAACCGGTAATATAACTGTTTTATAAATTCTAACTTTCAGATTTTTTGACAGAAGACTAGATGACAAAAGCTTCTCAACCGAATAATAACAGGCATTTCCCATATTTATTCTGCGTTTAATTTCCTCCCGAGTGTCATTTATATTTGTTACTGTTGCTCCAAGATATTTTAATTTTTCCACCTCTTCGAAGGATAAATCTCCAATTTTTATAGTTCCATTTCGTACAATATTCTGGTCACGAGATATAATCATGTACTTAGTCTTTTCGGGATTTACTTCCAACCCTATCGCTTTACTGGCTTCAAGTAGAATTCCCTTGTTTTCCCTAATCGTTTGTGTATTTTCTCCTAACATATTCACGTCATCCGCATAGACAAGAAGCTGATGTAAAGAGTTCAATTCCAAACCCTGTCTGTTATCCTGAACTTTCCTAATGGCATATTCTAGAGGGAAGTTAAAAAGTAAAGGTGATAGTGCATCTCCCTGCTTTAGCTCGCAGTGAATTGGAAAAGTATCAGATAGAAACTGACCTATACGGACTCTGCTGTAAGTTTCACTAAGACACATTTTAATTAATCGAACTAGTTTCTTGGGAATACCAAATTGAATAAGAATATTATATAAAACTTCTCTCTTAACCGAGTCATACGCCTTTTTTAAATCTATGAATAACTGATGTACTGTACCCTTATACTCCCATTTTTTTATCCAATATTGAGATATTTCAAACAAAAACGTTTAATACGATTTTGTTCGTTTTTGCTTCCTTTTCGAAATAAAAATTGTTTTATATGGAACACTTCATAGCGTGTTTTGGGAAAGCCATTCATTTAATCTCAATATGCTCAGTCAATTTAAGAGAGCAGTGTATTATATCAAATGATTGAAAGAATTTTAGTTCTATGCTTTAAATGTGCAGAAAATTAATTCCCATTATAATCTGACAGTTCATTTCGAAGAGTGCTAAGTCTGTAGTACGAATGTTCCAAACTGTGCTAAGTCATTGTGAATGCGATATAAAATGATTATTATTAACCCTTTGAGTGCCAATCACGATTACATCGTGATTTTATAATTTTGCTAGAAGTGCCAGTCACGATCCAATCGTGATATATTTTCCATTTTGCTGTTATTCTCCAAGACGGCAAAGATCACTGTTTTGTTGTACTAAGAGCACAGAGGAAGGTTCATTGTTTTGCATTTTTGTGTAAATTTACTTCGCATTGTTCACATAATACTACGCCAAGGAGGTCGGGTTGAGAAATTGCCTACTTTCAGTTTTACATGTAGGCCTAATGCAAAATGTCAAAATAAACGTACGTAATTACTAAAGAACATGTTTTCAAAGTGGACATTGGTAATATTATAGATTCTGTTATTTGACACTCTATTAAGAGGCATCAGCCGTTTGCATCCATTTTTCCGAAACCAGCTTTCCGACTGACCATTTTTCCGAATGACCATTTTTCTGAAACCTACTTTCCGAATCTTTTTTTTTTCCGAATGGCCATTATTCCGAATGATCATTTCTCCAAATGATAATTCTTTTATGCGTTGACTGTTTACCGAAATTCATAATCCAATACATTATTAACATAGATTCCATAGTAACCATACAAAATTATTAGTGTTCATTAAAAATATTGAAATTAATAAGTCTTGAAATTAAGAGGTCCAAATGGATTATAAATTATTACTTCAGGTAAACGGCGTAAGAAATTATTAATGAACGGTGTTCACTATTCTTATGCAGATGACAGAGTTTTACTTTTTGGTGGTAAAACCTGGTATGATGCATATAATAATTCAAATAATGGACTTAAATTAATAAAAAAATGGTTTGACATAAATTATCTTTCTATCAACGAAAATAAAACCATAATTATTCCATTCTCATTATCTGAAAAATGTAACAAACCTCCTACATCTATATTAAGTATTAAATTACATAATTCTTATTGTTGTCTTATACAGTGTAAATGTCCGATTATTTAAAGTCCTCTGAAGTTAAGTATTTAGGCATAATTTTCGATAATATTTTAAAATGGAACCAACACATTAATTACCTTTGTAATAAATTACGTAAAATAGTATATTATTTTGTTTTATTGAGGAATTACTTGGCAATAAGTTTATTACGTACAATATATTTAACTTTATTTCAATCGGTAATTATGTATGGAATTACAGGATGGGGTAGCTCATTTAAATCCAATTTTAATCCACTTCATTTATTACAGAAGAAAATAATTAAAAATTCATAAACCTATTGATTTTCCATTTCAAAATTTGTTTTTAGACTTTAATGTACTTAACGTAAGACAAATTTATTATATTGTATTAATAAAATTCATACATAGAAATCGAAATAATTTTGAATTGTATTCTCATAGTTATGAAACAAAAGTTATGACTGTTTGAACCAAAATGCAACACTGTTACAGTAATTAATCATAGTAGTAATTTAGGCCCAAGAATATATAACAAATTCATATTTAAATATCCTAATCTTGTCAATTCTAATAGTTCTGGTATTAAATTAAAAAAGTTATGTATGGATTTTATAAAAATTGAAAAATTGTAAATTTAAATTTTTATACTATAATTGCACAGTAGACATAGGACAAATTGTATTGTATAATTATTAATTTCAATTGAGGAATCCGCCCCTGAGCACGAGTTCTACTCTTTCAGGGGCGATCTAAAGTTTTTCTGTATACATACAGTAGGTTGGATAAAAAGTAATGGCAACACTGCTGTCACGTGACGATGGTGCGTTCGAGAGCTGCTAGCTGTGTGGACATGAACAAGGACTGTTAGATGAGTTAGTGCAGCCAGCGGCGACAGTACTCCATCAATCTACTGCAGTGTGTAGAACGTTTACTTTCATAGGGATAGTGCGAGCGACCTAAGGCCATCCTTACAAAACTAGAGCAACGTTCCTGGATCAAAATTGAAATGGCACGAGGTCATAGTGCACAAGAATGTTTTCAGGGACTGCGTGAAGCATGTGGCGATGCAGCGTTGCCATATCGCACAGTTGCACGATGGGTTAAAGAGTTCCGGGAAGGCCTTGTTGCACCGGTACCAAAGGGAAGGTGACGACCTTCTTGGACGAATCGTCGCTATGGACGAAACCTGGACTCGCTCGTATGAACCAAACTTGAAACGCCAATCAAATGAATGGAAGCATCCCGGTTCTCCTCGTCCAAAGAAAGTGCGCCCTACACAAAGTGCTGTGAAGGAGATGTTCATTGGGGCATATGACATTGATGGGGTAATACTGCACCACGCTGTACCTCCAAGGCAGACGGAAAACGCGGACTACTGGAACATCCACCGTACTCACCCGATATGATCCATGCGATTACGAACTTTTCACCAAAGTGAAAGAACCACTGCGAGGGACCCGGTACAATACCAGAGACGAACTTATCCGTGCTTTAGGGCGGTCAATACGGAACATCAACAAAGATGGACGCGCTGATGGTGTACGACGCCTTCCAAACATTTGGCAAAAGATAATAAATAAGGGGGGGGGCGACTATATAGAAGGTACGTAAATGTTGTACCCCTGTGAATAAAGCCATGTCAGAAATATCGAACTGTTGCCATTACTTTTTATCCAACCCAAGTATATTATATTTTATGTTACAATTATTAGCTAAATAAATAAATAAATAAATAAATAAATATACGAGGGTAAAAGTGGAAAGATATATTGAAAATGTGTAAGACTAAGACAGAAGGAGTGTTCAGCATGAGCCATAACAGACAGAAATGGTGAAGAAATAGTCATTCATAAAGGTGTTGATGTGTGGCTTCACTCTCATGCTACGAATAGAGGAAGCACAAGCAGAGTTGGTGAAAAGTAACTTGAAACGAACTTCATTCAGGGCAGATTTTAAGGAACCAATTATATCAAGTGCCTTCAAGCGGTGGATAGTAGTACAAAACAGAATCAGGGCAATAACATTGGAATATGAAACGTCCATGGAAGGAAACCGCCGTCATCAGTACTTAAGAAGAATTAGGTACAATTTTAGCTTCTGAAAAGGCATGAAATGCAGGCCATGACTTGTAATATATTCACAATGAATTTAATGTTATCTTAACTTTACTAATTATTTCATTTAATATTCTTGATTTTCGAAAAGAGAGCCTATGAAAATTGTCATTCGGAAATGAGGAATTCGGAAAAATGTTCATTCGGAAAAAAGAATATTCGGAAAGTTGGTTTCGGAAAAATGACCTGAAACCGGCATCAGCCATAAACATACTGGGTGTTCATTTCAAAGTGTGTCATGACGTCACTGTTGTTAAGTCAGCGATTTGAAGCGAGGTTCAGCTTATGTGTCAGAGAAGTTGCCTAATTTTCAAGGCGTTCAATCTGAACTTGAGAACGTGTACGGTATAACTTGAACGTCGTAGCAACAGATGGCGGTCTGTACGGTCTGTGTGCTACCATAACCTCTTTCCAACTGTGTTTTGCTCGGCCAAGTCGTACGCAGGGTATTTGTTATCATCGGTTACGTATCACAACATTCCACAATACAAATCAAATGCTCCGTGTCCATGTTGACCGTCGAAGTTAACGTCAACAAATACGTAAGTAATCGTCTTAACCCTCTCCCCATATCCCGGCAGTAAGAAAAAAACTCACCTCAATACGTGTTTCCAAACAGTTCACATTCCTGCCACTACCGGCGTTACCGTACGTATCGGTACGTACTCTTCAGAATGAACGCCGTACTTGCCGGGAAATTTCTCTGTCATATAGGTAATACGCCTTTGCGGAAGTGTAGGAAGATTGAATTCTCTAGGCTCATCGACTAGCCACATGACGGCATACAGCGAGCCATGACACACTTTGAACTGAACACGCAGTATTTCTTGGTGATGTGATATTAAAAGGATTATTATTAAGAAATTGCCTACTTTCAGTTTTACATGTAATTCAGAACTTTGAAACAATCGCAATTGAATTCATGAAATAGAGTTGTTGAGATTTTTTTATTTATAACCGGTGATGATGATTATATGATTTATGTTCATTTCGGTTTCTATAAGTGAAATTGCGAGTCCTATGTGTGAAACTACAATAACTGAAAGCTGTATGATGTTGGATTGGAGATTATATTTCTCCAATAACAAATATTTGCGCCAGCTCAGCATAATATGCGTTGCTTTATAAAATGAAACTGTTATTGAAACAAACTCACAGTGCAGTAATTTATTTGGTGAGTGACATGTTATCTGTTATTATTTTTAATTGCTGATATTAATAATAATAATAATAATAATAATAATAATAATAATAATAATAATAATAATAATAATAACAATCATAAGTAATATATCAGTAATTAACATTTTGTGTGAGAGGTAGCCTAGGCCTATTTAAATTACATGAGACCTCACCGAATATTTCGGTCACCGGCCGCTACTGGATAAAATCTGATTTGTTTGAAGAATCTTAACAACTTAATACCAGAAATCTTAACACTACATCACTAAAATGTAAAATGTATTATCTGGAGTGCGATAAGATTGTGATTTTTTTTATTGAAGGCCAGTTCTGAAGAAAAATGTACGCGTACTTGAAGAATAGTCAATGAAACACGTGTAATCTAAATGATATCTCATTACTTTAATACGTAAATTCTCTGTCAGAATACTGCATTATCATATCATTCTACCGAGCTGAAGGAAGAGTCTTTCTTCCCTTGTCTTCGATCGCGGTGTTAGAAATTGATTTTTGATTTCATATTCAATGAAATATTTGTGTACTTATTACTAGTAACAGATCTTTTCTTAAATTTTAATTGAAGAATAGTTACAATTCGTGATATCAAAATGGAAGGAATGTCTAGCAGGAGGTCTTCGACAGAAGAATTGCATACTCAGGTCCATGTGTTCAATCCCATTCCAGAACCAGCTAAAGTCCTGCCTCAGTATATTGCAGCTATAGCAGGTACTGTAATTACTGAAAATGTGATTGCGTGAACAAGAAAAATTATATAACGTTACATTTCGATAACAAAAATATCAGTTCATGTCGCATGCATTAAAAATATCATTACTATTCATTTTATATAGTTCTCTTCCTTCAAAAAACTTTGTAGGGCTACTTCAGAATAAACGCGATCATTATTAAATTTATGGTACACAGTAGAGAGCCCAGGTATGAAGCAGAAAGTTAGCTGATCATTTCTAAATAATGAAACTGGAGTTAAATCTTGCTTGTCTTTGTGAGTTATGTGATAAGTAAATAGGTTAGCTTTCGATTTCCGCTCTATTTTGCTTCCTAATTTTCTTAAACTATTACTTCATTATCTAAATGTTGCCTCTTAAAATTTTCTGAATGGTCCCTGTAGTCAGAAATGACCGTTAAAATACAGTAGAAAGTGATTTGGAACACAGTAAAATAAACTTGAGTTTTTTCTTTTAAATTTTTTATTTATTTTTCTACTTAATCTATAAAAATAACCATTTTACTATAAGATGAATAATTATTAAACTTTACATCAGTGTCACCATTAGGCCTACACTTTTTCACGCATTATATCATTATTTGTTATGGTTTGAGTCTATAATGTTCTTACAGTTATCTTCTAATTTTAGATTTATATTTGAAAATTTGGTTTTATGTATTACAGATTTTTCTTTCGTTTTCCAATGCGTTCTTTGCATTTCGATAAATGTATAAACGTTTTGTAACACAATTTACAAAATATATTAAATTTTGTTATTCATTTTGTCAAAAGAATACTTTGAAATAAAATTGAATCACTAAATATGAAAAGGGAGTAAGTCCCAGTTTTGACAAAGATGAGTTAAGACTGAAGTCATATTAATTTAGGTATGCTCTTTCATTCTGCATGAAAAGGGAACAGGACCCGCAACTCTTTAGTCTACATTTCAACACTTTAGTTTTCATGTTCACTTTGAAAAGGAGCTTAGTCCACGACTTGTTCTCTCCTCATAAGCAATTCAAGTTTGTTGTTCCTGATATCTAGAGGAGAAGAATACACTTTCAATAGAGTCCATTGGACTAATCGTCCCCACCCTTAAAAAGATAAATTTTAATATTTCACAGCATTTCATGTGTGTGTATGAAAGCTCATATCCTGGCAGAATAGTGACATATGAGAACTCTGATGGTTTGATCTAGCACACTTTTGAGTTTTTGTCAAGGAAAAAAGTTATTCCCAATTTGCCCATAGAAAAGGTTTATGCAACACAATGTCCGATAAACAAGCTCAAAATTGAGAACATTAAATAATTGGTGAAGCAAATACCTGAGGAAGTGAAAGAATTCTGGAATGAGATCATACAGTGGCCCACTACTGATAACAACACGGAAGATTAATAAGAAAATTCAAAGTATATTGTTTGGTCAACAATTTTCAATGTTTCTGTGTGCTACTGTCTACTATTGTTCATAAATTGACATACAATACAGCTTTTGTTTTAAAAAAAATAGAAATAACCATACATTTTGTTCAATATTTTTGCAGCATATTTCGCTAGATATGAGAGGGGAACAAGTCCACACACAAAAATTGTTTCTATAGGGCAAATTAAATTGAGAAATACGCATGTTTTTTATATATATAGCTTGTGTAGTCACAATTGATTCATAGAAATATTTTCGATGCAATTTATTTATATTTCGTTGTGTGCAGAAGTTATATATATTTTTCTCAAAACTAACTGAAGGTGACTTATTCCCTTTTCGTATTTAGTGATTCAATTAAGAAATGAAGGCTTACCAACGAGAGAGAGCTTATACGAACTGTATAAGTATTTCTGTGGCGAAAGAGGAATGGAAGGTACTAGAATAAGGGAAGATTTATATATGCTAGCTGCACATTGCAGATTGAAACGTGAAGTACAACTTAGGCAAGTAAACAAATACTAATTGCAACAACATACTAAAATGAGTTGAGTCTTGCAAAAAACTAAACGCAAGTGCAAGATAAAACAAAAACCAAAACAAAAAAATCGTATATTAAATATCTAAATTGTAGAAATTGTATTTAAAAGATAGTATATCTATGTGTAAAATTATAAAGTGTGTTATGTGTGCCGAAATGTAGTAATTATACACCTGGTAGTAGCCATTTAATGCACCTCATTAAAGTACACCTATTCATTATAATTCAGTTGTTCAGCCAATGAGAAATCACCATTGTACTGATCGTACCATTATAAAACCGCAAGTATCGATTATTCTCGGATATGCAATCGAAAGAAAATTAGCGAAAAGTCACGGAGGCTGGAAATCCAATACTGTCGCAGAAGGTTATTTTCTGTTACTATAATAACTAGCGTTAATTGTGAATAATATTCAAATAAATTCAATTTGTCATCTCGTTTTACAATTCTAAATCAATTTCCAGGTTATATCAAGCCTAATGTTCATGTTATTCTCTAGATTATATCAAGGTCAATGACATTCGTGTTTCGGAAAAAATCAATACTTTCGCGTCTGCGCACATCTCACAATTCAGGTCAGTTCCGCTCCTCACTTACATGACTATAACATCAATACTTATGAATAATTTCAAGTTAGAAATATGGTCGAGCATAAAAAGTCGTATAAACTTGCCTATAATGGTAATTAAGACGCTAGTATGAAAATTATGAAACTCGCTTGCGCTCATTTCATAAAAAACATACACGCGTCTTAATTACTACCATTATAGGCTCGTTGCATAATGTACTATTATGTATGTACTTTTGTCCGTGAACTATAATAATATATAATAATAAATATCAAAATAATAAATATTTATTCTGTGATCCTAAAGCGTAAAATCAGCAATTTGTGTTATGAAATGCATTCCTTCTACTTGAGTCTTGATTCATAATATGTTAGTACAGTATATTTGATTAAACTTCACTTCTGTATACTAATATACGTATCTGGTAACAATATATATACAGAGTGTTTCAGGAGGAATAATAAATATTTTAGGAGGTGGTAGTATAGACGAATTCGAATAAAAATTCCATATAAAATGCGTCCAATTTTTATTCGGTACAGAGATACAGCTGTTAGAATGAAACCATGAAATACGAGAAGCCCTATCAGGTCTGTAAGATACGATAATGGATGGATAGGAACACTATTTGTTCTTACAACAAACTTTCAATTGAAAAAGAACCTCAGGAGCGTTTGTGTTCGCGAGTACTTTTTTAGTCGCATGACGAGAGCAGCAGATGTCATTGTAAGAGCACTATTGTGCTCGCGAGCTTCAGGTTGAGAACGCCTGCGATCTAGAGTTTACCTTTATCTATGCATAGCAGAAAATTATAGTTGTCGTGCATACTTTTAATAATGTTTGTGATTTTGATAGGCATTCCAATTTCTTTCGACTTTCCCCATATGACTTTCCTATCTATACTAATAATAAATCTGTAGCCAAAATTTTTTGGGTAATTTTCGATTTTCCAAAAATAATTGGTGTTAACATGTATATTAACCATCCTGAAATTTTTGTTTGTTTGTATGTCTGTCTGTCTGTCTGGATGTTTGTTACCTTTTCACGCGATAATGGCAGAACCGATTTATATGAAAATTAGAATATAAATTAAGTTCGTCGTAACTTAAATTTTAGGCTATATGGCATTCAAAATACTTTATTTAAAAGGGGGGTTATAAGGGGGCTTGAATTAAATAAATCGAAATATCTCCCTTATTATTAATTTTCATGAAAAATGTTACATAATAGAAGTTTCTTTAACAATAATTTCCGATAAGTTTTATTCTATACAAAATTTTGATAGGAATGATATTTAATGAGATAAATGAGTTTTAAAATTACAATAACAACGCCATCTAAGGCGCTGTACTGAATAAAAACAAATGACTTCGTCTATAAGAGGTCTTGGACAACAACAATCGAAAGCTATTAAACATAGCCTACCGAGAAAGTGTAGTTTCTCACCATTGGAAAGTGTAGTTTCTCTAGATGGACATAATTCTACAATGTTATTACAGTAACTTCTAAAACATATAGCAAGTAATATAAAATATACACATTAAAACTAGCCTAAATGATATGTAAATTTTCATTAAACTATGGTTGCATGTAATAACAATTAAGAAACATGTTAAAGGAATTTTCATTGCACCAAATGATTGCTCTCTGGACCAAAATGACCGCATTTTAATTATTTAAATACAATTTCAATTAAGTAACATATTAAACGATTTATCCTTCTATGAAACACTAATGTTCCCTGGATCAGACGTCCTATTTTAATTATGTAATTACTTTTATGCTCGACCATGCCGAAATGTAGTAATTACACACCTGGTAGCAGTCCTTTAATGCATGTCATTAAAGTACACCTATTCATTAAAGTTCAGGTTTTCGATTATTCTCGAATATGCAATCGAAAGACGAGGGAATCGTCACGGAGGCTGGAAATCCAATACTGTCGCAGAAGGTTATGTTCTGTTACTATAATAATTAGCGTTAATTGTAAATAATATTCAAATAAATTCAATTTGTCATCTCGTTTTTCAATTCTAAATCAATTTCCAGGTTATACATTCTCTGCATTACATCAAGGTCAATGACATTATTGTTCCTCGGAAAAAATCAATACTTTCGCGTCTGCGCACATCTCACAATTCAAGAGCTATGAACAAGGTCACTTCCGATCTTCTGTCAGATACAAATAAAATGTATACTTCTGAATAATTTAAAGTTAGAAATATGGTCGAGCATAAAAAGTAGTATGAAACTTGCCTATAATGGTAATTAAGACGCTCGTATGAAAATTATGAAACTCGCTTGCGCTCGTTTCATAAACAAACATACTTGCGTCTTAATTACTATCATTATAGGCTCGTTGCATAATGTACTATATATTTATTTCTAACAGGTGCAGCGGAACGCACGGGTACGGCTAGTTCTTAGAATAAAAGGCTTTAACAAAGTCAACAAATAATATTCAAGTGATTGCTCCATAATTATTCTGATTGTGTCTACACACCATCTACACACCATCTTGGCTGTATGAAGCCATAATATGTACTCCTTAATTTCTGTTTGATTCTTTCTTAGATACAATTGTTGATTGGTGTGGACAACAGTGTGTTACCCCGCCAATTTTTACAATTGGACAGTTTTTTGCAAGTTTAAATTCGTAAATGGAAATGAAATAGATGTCCTGTGATGTTGCAGCGAATCTAGCAGCGATGGCGGCAGGCTGCGTGCTGGGGTGGACGTCCCCGGCCCTGCCCAAGGTGTCGGAGGGCCCAGACAATGAGGGCTGGCTCACCCTGACGGACGATGAGGCCTCCTGGGTCGGCTCCTTGACGCCCCTGGGCGCGGCTATAGGTCCGTTTCTCGCGGGCTTCTTGGTGGGCAGGGTGGGGTGCAAGTTAACAGCTATGGGCTCCGTGGCGCCCTTCCTCCTGAGTTGGATTATGATTATGTTCGGCACCGGAATAGGCCTCATCTGCTTCGCTCGAGTGCTCCTTGGCGTGGGGGTCGGCATGGTGTTCACAGTAGTTCCCATATACGTCGGTGAGATCTCAGAGGTGCGTACAATTACTATTCGCCATTACTACAGTATTCCTCCCTCTGCTAAACAGTGTGTTTCAATTAGGGATGTTGCTGTCTGCTGACCTGTATCAACTAATGGGACGAATAAAGAGCAGTTTTAGTAACGTTTGTAGTTTCGAATCACACACGGAGATTGTATCATTATGTCTATTTTCATTATGTAACTTTCTGTTGCCTTTCGTACAAACCTGCTAATGTGATGACAGTTGAGGCAGTCCCGCTGTGAGTTTTATGACAAAAAAGTGAAAAAGAAAACTATGGACTCACAAAAGCCTCATGTCAGCATAAAGCCTCGATGGATAGATACATGAATAGATGGATGGGTGAGTGGGTGGATGGATGGATATATAGATAGCAGAAACACATACACGCAAGCATACCGGTACGTACATACATACATACATATACATGTCCACCGTTGTGGCTGAGGGGTTAGCGAGTCTAACTCCGAACCCAGCGGTCCCGGGTTCGATCCCCGGTCAAGACGAGTTACCTTTCCTCATTGTTTCTGGTTTTTCAGATTACTCTACTGGCGGCCTCCCGAAGCTACTGGCTATCTCGACCGGCTGCCGTGGAATGTAGCTAAGCGATGTTGGATGGCTTCTGCAATGGCACCCGAGGTGGACCTGCTCGGGGGAGGAGTTTCGCCTCGGACCGACAGGGGGGCCTTGGGGGAAGTTGCCGAAGCAGGAATGGTATATGGATTTCTATCGGCTGTAGGGACCGGTCGTTAAGGGAGTCATATGGTTAGGTCGGTGCGCATAGGGGATCTATGGCACGCAACTCATTCTATATCGAGGGTTAGATCTCAATAGGTCGCAGTGCTGGGCCACCCGTGCCCCCTCATTAAATTCCATATATATATATATATATATATATATATATATATATATATATATATATATATATATATATACAGTCGGCCTGGTTGGCGGGGTTGGTATAGCGCTGGCCTTCTATGCCCGAGGTTGCGCGTTCGATCCTGGACCAGATCGATGACATTTAAGTGTGCTTAAATGCGACAGGCTGATGTCAGTACATTTACTGGAATGTAAAAGAACTCCTGCGCGGCAAAATTCCGGCACACCGCTGATATAATCTCGGTAATTGCGAGCGTCGTTAAATAAAACATAACATTTAACATTTACATACGTACATACATACATACATACAAACACACATACTCATACGCTCATACATACAGTGTATGGTCAATAATTTATAGAAAATTACAAACTAACCTAAGCAAAAGAGCTCCAATAAATATTGGTCCGAAAATTAACCGTCCATGCGATATTCCCTTAAACAGAGGATGACCTGTACTGTGACCTCCTATGTCACCGGATTTAAATCCGATTAGATTTCTGTGTTAGGGGTCATTTGAAAAGCCTGATTTACACTTCTGAGGTGAACACAATTCAGGAATTAATTGTGGTTTCGGATTGAACGTGTCTTTCAGAAACTAAAGAATGACCCAAGATTGTCCGTCCCCCTTCGCGTGTGTGGTACCTAAAGCCTTGGTTTTTCTGAACCGACGCATGCGACGTGCGAGGTGCGAGGCCCGCGTCGCACAAATCCGGACTACACGAGTGATAGTGAGTGGTTTCTATAGCTGCGTGATGCGAGGTCTGCGCACCCCGCAACTAAAGAAACCACTCGCTATCTCTCGTGTAGTCCGGATTTGTGCGACGCGGGCCCCGCACCTCGCACGTCGCATGCGTCGGTTCAGAAAAACCAAGGCTTAAGAGGTTACGTCCAATTTCGGCTTCCCCTTCAAAATTTTCTAGAGCTCCTTCAGTGGAGCAGCGTAACCCGGAGTGAGACTAGTGGCCAACAGGCTTGGAGCTCACATTTTTAGTTTTGTACAGCCCCCAACCCCTTGCAAGGACGCGTTTTGCGTACCTTTTAAATTTGTCCTTCCAAATCTTTTTCGATTTTTCGATTTTTTTTTTTTTCCGATAGGT
This sequence comes from Periplaneta americana, assembly GCF_040183065.1. NCBI lineage: Eukaryota > Metazoa > Arthropoda > Insecta > Blattodea > Blattidae > Periplaneta > Periplaneta americana. The sequence continues at coordinate 210,797,328 of NC_091117.1, read as the reverse complement.
TTCGAAGCTCACTGCAGAAAAGAGCTCAACGGAAACAACGTGATAAGAAAGAAAGAGAACACAAACTCTGCTCCTTGTTCCTATGCTGAGAAGCCTGTTTATTTGCTCGCAGGACCGGGTGAGAGGTGCTCTGGGTTCCTTCTTGCAGCTGTTCATAGTGGCGGGCCTGCTATACGTGTACTGCATCGGCCCTTACGTGTCCTACCTGACGCTAGTGGTGGTGTCGGCCGCAGTGCCCGTCGCATTTGCAGTGGCGTTCTTCTTCGTGCCGGAGTCTCCCTATCAGTACCTCGCGAAGGGCAAGCGTGACGAAGCTTGCGCTGCTCTGCAGTGGCTCCGAGGACAGAGCCGGGAAGGCGTCCAGAACGAGCTGAACAACATGGAGGTGAGAGGCATCACAGTTCACATTCTTCAATCCGAGAATCTTGAAACTATATCTGTGGTCTTTTCAAATAAGTTACAAAGCACGATACAATAAAATAGTTTCTATAAAATGTTACTTCTTACCAGTAGCGGCCGGTGATCGATGCAACTAGTTTAAGTGCCTCCGATATGAAATGTTTGTTTATGATATTAATTATTATTGTTATTATATTATTAATATTATTATTACTGTACTATTATTATTATTGTTATTATTATTATTAGTCTATCCTTATTACTATCAATGAAAAATAATAATTTCACTCACAAAATGAGCTGTTATGCTCCAAGTTTCAGTGATTGTTTCAGTGTGATGAAGCAACCCATATTATGTGTTGAAATTCCCCTTTCTTTCTTTTCTTTTTATTTTTTTCCTTTGACAGCAACAAACAAGGCCAAGAGAAGTTTATTTTGCATCACATTACCACATAACCATTTATGTTGCCCATACCAGGATGCAATAGAAACTCGCGTTTTAAGATTATGTGTCAGAAAAATTATCAGCGATGTCGTAGGTATCTCGGTAGGCTCTCTCTTTATTTAAAACTTCCTTTCTTTTGGTATTATTTCTTCTCGAAAAAGGACACTCTAACAATGAATTAACTGCACCAGCATTATTTCTCTCATTTGTTTCTGTTTATATTTTCCCAAAATACATAACACTGACCTAGATTCACTACTGTGCTACGAAGTACAATAGTAGAACACCCTCGCTTATGTCATGAACTGAGACATAAGGGGAGAGAATAAAGTGGGTCTTTGCCTGCCAAAGAGCTGGAATTTTTGTTATTTATGACCTAGTTAGGAAGACAAGTCACCACTGCTATTCCCACCCCACTCTACCCTTGAGGCCGGCCCAAGGTTGGGAAGAGTGAAACCTGACCAGGCCAGCCGAATTGTGCCTCAGCTACAACGTTTTAAGCGCAAACTCAAAGTCCGCGAAAGGACATGCAATGCATTAAGCCAGACCCGGCACGTCGATTCTGGCCTCAGGTACAAATTTTACTGCAAAACAGGTCTGTATACATCACAAGCCAGACCCGGCAGGAGCGATCCCGGCTTCAGGAACAAATTTTACTGCAAAGCAGGTCTATATACATCAAAGTTTTCAAATGCTTCTACAGCGATATATGCTTCATTCAAATAACTAATACATTATATAAAAACACGAAATGTGATTTCAGTTAAGCCAAGTGACTGAGGCCCGGCCTCACTTGCCTCAGTCAATCAGCCGCCACTGTTTCTTACTCGTTAGCTTACAAGCAAACGTTCTGATGGGGGCAGATAAAAAGTTATTTTTTTTCTTCCACCATGTTAATAATGTCAAAAGAAGTGCTTATACAAATTTTGGCCACTCGACCGCAGCTATGAGGGGCGTAAAAAATAAGTTCGCCAGAGGCCGTCAACAGAAAAGAAAACACAATTTCATTGCACAAATTTATTGGAACGGACACAGCAATTGTTGAGCTATTTTTCAACATATTTTCTATCGGAACTGAGACATTTCTCATATCATGGGATCGACAGAGAGAGGTGCAGACGCAGTCAAACGCTGGTTCCGATCTGAGGCGGCTGACTTCTACGACACAAAAATTGATCCCATGGTATGACAAATGTCTCAGTTCCTTGGGGGGTATGTTGATAAATAGCACAACAATTGCTGTATCTGTTTCGATAAATATTTCCATGCAAATGTGGTCTTTTCTATAAACAGCCCCAGGGAAAATCACTTTCTGGACGGCCTCGTAATTGCGGTCGAGTGACCAAAATTTGTATAAGCACTTCTTTTGACATTATTAACATGGTGGAAGAAATATTTAACATTTTTATCTGCCTCCATCAGAACGTTTGCTTGTTAGCTAATGGATACATTCATTAGAAAATTCATAATTTTTTATATAACCTATATCCAAACTTCGTCTTTGTTTCCTAGAAAGACACCCTTCACATATCTGCCACAAAACTACGCAGCACTGTTTTTTATCAATGTAATATTTTCCAGTGAAACATCTTCACGCGCATCTTGCCTCTTAGCGGCTGTGAGCCGATGTAATCCGCAACACACTCCCGCACTGATAGGTTTCGTCCATTCGATTCTCATCGGCTCCAATCTAATGCGCCGACTTATTCTACAGATTCCAGAAACAGAGTTAACATACATAATAATAATAATAATAATAATAATAATAATAATAATAATAATAATAATAGTAATAATAATGTTTTATTTTCGCTGCAGAGTTAAGGCCATAAGGCTTCTCTTCCACTCAACCAGCCTTAATCAATACAATACATATTTAAATTACGAATATTTACACTACACTTAAATGGTTCTCCAGCAATATTCTTCAGTTAAGTTTTAACGACTGGTAGACTACATATTTATTTAAATTTAGATAAACCTATAAGGTAAAGTAGTAACTTAATTTATGAGCTAGTCGACCTGGTTGGCAAGTTGGTATAGCGCTGGCCTTCTATGCCCAAGGTTGCGGGTTCGATCCCGGGCCAGGTCGATGGCATTTAAGTGTGCTTAAATGCGACAGGCTCATGTCAGTAGATTTACTGGCATGTAAAAGAACTCCTGCGGGACAAAATTCCGGCACATCCGGCGACGCTGATATAACCTCTGCAGTTGCGAGCGTCGTTAAATAAAAAAAACATAACATTTATGAGCTAATTTAATTCAATCAATTATAATTAATTTGAGATTTGAGATAGCTAGTAAAATGATGAAAATTGATTTAATATAAGCTTACTAGAACTATGTTACAGGAAGAAAAAAAAATATATATATATATATATATATATATATAAATCTAAAATATATTTCTATAATGAGAATATTAATGTAATTGCCATTAGAGGTTTCGTAAATCTATTTAGAGAAATTAATGATAATAATAAGAATGAACAGATGTTAGTTTCATTATATTTAATAAATATTAATCAGCAATTAATTTGTTAAGTAAGAATTTATGTAATTTTGACCTAAATGAAGTTATTGTCCAACAACCCCTTACATCACTCGGTAGCGAGTTCCAATTTCTAGCAACTGAAATGTATAAGATGAAGAATATAAAGATACATGCATGCATGCATACATACATACATACATACATACATACATACATACATACATACATACATACATACATACATACATACAATCCCTATCAAAGCGAGGTAATCTGTATTTCCCTGCCGAACATGGAATACAGTTACACTGAGTTTGTAGAAGATGTGTATAGCTCGCGCAAGGAACGATTACCGACAAGCAATGGTGGCGTTGCTGTCTGTTTTGACGTGTGTATGTAGGCACGCCGAGGGAGCGAGAGGTTTGAGCCGATGGAAGTACTGTCTCTTCCAAGAAGATGAACAAATGAGGACATCGCTGTGGAAATAAAGAACGTAGCAAGAGAAACATTCGAAGCTAATTAAACGCGCAACATATGTTTACGAATGAAATAATAATACCGTGTGATACAAGACACGTATTCACATCCAATGGAACAAACTATAGTCGTAATGTAACTATCACACCGCAAGACTGATTCTATCGATGTCATTTCTCTTCCGACTGTACTCTTGAATATCATTCAAGCTATCTCGTGACCTTTCCTCTCGCCCGCTCTTCCTTATCGCAATGTTTCATTCGCATTCCTTCCGTCGGTATTCCCTGGTTACGAGACCTATACCAATGCAGAATAATAATAATAATAATAATAATAATAATAATAATAATAATAATAATAATAATAATAACGAATATTGTACAATTAATATTCGATTTTCCCTTCGTGCAGTATTGACATTATTGAGAATTGTTTGTAATCACGTCTCATGGGTCACAATCACATGACACTTGTCAATATCAATCTGTCGATGTTACATCACAGCAGATAAGTTCGCACTTGCGATACTGATATTCCACTCATATCTCCTTCCACTGATTTATCATAAGGTCATATTTTTTCAGCCTTATCAACGGGTGACATTGATTAAACATTTAAAAATCAATACTATCCCCCGCTATATCTCCTAAACTTTTATCGGTTTTAAAATGGAAAGGTCTTCTTCTGCTTTTCTTTTTTTAAGCCTCGGGCGTGTTGCGTCTGTTCAGAGTATGATCTAGCCTATCTCATTCTTGGACTTCCGAATCTACTCTTATCCATAAGTGTTCAGCTAATCTATTGGATTTGCTAATCTATTGTTTCCCATACAATTCACTGTGGGCTAAAGCAAGGAGACGTACTATCACCTTTACTTTTTAACTTTGCTCTAGAGTATGCCATTAGGAAAGTCCAGGATAACAGAGAGGGTTTGGAATTGAGCGGGTTACATCAGCTGCTTGTCTATGCGGATGATGTGAATATGTTAGGAGAAAATCCACAAGCGATTAGGGAAAACACGGGATTTTACTGGAAGCAAGTAAAGAGATAGGTTTGGAAGTAAATCCTGAAAAGACAAAGTATATGATTATGTCTTGTGACGAGAATATTGTACGAAATGGAAATATAAAAATTGGAAATTTATCTTTCGAAGAGGTGGGGAAGTTGAAATATCTTGGAGCAACAGTAACAAATATAAATGATACTCGGGAGGAAATTAAACACGGAATAAATATGGGAAATGCCTGTTATTATTCGGTTGAGAAGATTTATCATCCAGTCTGCTGTCAAAAAATCTGAAAGTTAGAATTTATAAAACAGTTATATTACCGGTTGTTCTGTATGGTTGTGAAACTTGGACTCTCACTTTGAGAGAGGAACATAGGTTAAGGGTGTTTGAGAATAAGGTTCTCAGGAAAATATTTGGGGCTAAGAGGGATGAAGTTACAGGAGAATGGAGAAAGTTACACAACACAGAACTGCACGCATTGTATTCTTTACCTAACATAATTAGGAACATTAAATCCAGACGTTTGAGATGGGCAGGGCATGTAGCACGTATGGGCGAATCCAGAAATGCATATAGAGTGTTAGTTGGGAGACCGGAGGGAAAAAGACCTTTGGGGAGGCCGAGACGTAGATGGGAAGATAATATTAAAATGGATTTAAGGGAGGTGGGATATGATGATAGAGAATGGATTAATCTTGCTCAGGATAGGGACCGATGGCGGGCTTATGTGAGGGTTGCAATGAACCTCCGGGTTCCTTAAAAGCCAGTAAGTAAGTATTGTTTCCCATAACGTAGATGTGGCAGATCATTTTAATTCTATATTTTCATACAACTATTTACCTGTTCAACTTTCAATTCGTTTTGTTTAATGAACTTTTGGCTACAACACACAGAAGTGTGTTGGATATTTTAAAAATATTTCAAACTTTTGACTTGGTTATCTAACGAAGCTATATCAACTACTAGGTTATTTAACGTCGATGAAATGGGTGATAGCTTGATGGTATTTGGCCGATGTTTCGCCATAGATTACCTGATATTCGCCTTATGTTGGAAAAACCTCGGAAAAAGTCCAACCGGATAATCAACCAAAGTAGGAATCGAAGATCTACTCCCAAGCGCAACTCCGGATCAGCAAGCAAAAACGCTACCACCTGAGCTACGCCGGTGGCTTGGATATTTCTCCCAGAGCTTTAATTTATACTTCAGTTTTTTCTAGAGTTCTTCAGCTGTGGATATACAGCAGTCTTACGGTATTTTGTCAGTCTTGAAAAGACTCCTTGTCTTTATTGCTTTACGTATGAAAATTCCCTGCAGTCTCAGAAAAAATTGTACAGAAACATTTGTAGCCTCAACCCGGGCATTGTTTGCATTGCTAAGGAGTCACGCTCCTTAAGGGGAATAACCTGCAGGAATGCCCAAATATGTGTCAAAATTAACATTTTTCATTTTTAGCCTAAAAATTAGTACTTCACAATATTGATTTTGTGCGAGATCGTGCGTATTTGCTTGTTTTCCGCACAGAACCAATACGCGGTAAGTGTGAAATACCACATTCAGTATTCCCAACGTAACACACATAACAATTTCCCTCTTCTTACCGCTTAAGCGCGACATTTATTTTACTGCTTTAGGCTTTTAACATATTATTTTTAGAGACGTTTAACATAGTAATAATTATAAACTGGAAACTTACCACTGCAATTTCACCTAAATTGCAATGTTAATTATTGTTTTTAAATATTTGCAAAAATTAAGTAAAGTCTACTACTCCACGAAACTTATTGCATTCCTGATACAAGTAACATTAAGGAAGCCGTGAAAAAATCAACGAGATTCCAGATGCCGATGTTATTACTGCAATATGTTATATAAATAATATTGTTAAAATATTAAAATGAAAAATAAATCATTACATAACCTTACCGTTTGTTTTAAGTTCGCATTTATAGGCTGGGGGGGGGGGGGAAGACAGACGTATATCACGGCCTGCTGGAGTGTAGTAAACACAGAAAACATTTTATAGCAACAATGTTAAAGATATTTTGTTTTCCGAAGTTGGCGTCATTAAACAGAAACCAACATGGAGATTTCATTGCAACTAATTAGAAATTCGTCTTTCAGGTATGTAATAAACGATCTTCGCACAAAATAATGTACGATACACGAGCGGTATGTTTGTTTTCATGTTCTCGGAAATTAAAAAAGCTCAACTACGTTTCGCTTTTTCAATCTTTTCCTCGACCATGAAAACGTCAACATACCGCTCTTGTAACGTATATTACTATTATTTGAGGGAAATTTAAAGGTCTTAGGAAGAAAATAATTGCTTTTACGCGATTTTTAAGTCTGTGTGCTCAAACTTCTGCGTTGAATATTCGGAGCTTGTTTATTTTACTTTTTCAACATTTAATATGTAATGTCTCAGACAATAATAGAGATAATTGAATAACATTTCCAGGGCGTAGCCTATTCTCACATACGTATACACACACTACTCTTAACAAGAAGCCAAGCGCTGCTGCAAGATGTTATTACAAGAACAGGCTAGTTGGTATTCTATTCTTTACTTACAGTTGAAATCAAGTTTCGTGTAGGGATTTTAAAGTGTAAACTAGTTGTTATCGTGTGGCGTTCTTGGGAGTCATTGTCTTGAAATATTGACAGCGATAATGGAAACGAACGTTATGTGTCACTATAATTGGACACGGTAAAACCATGTATACGCAGTCAACTAAAATCATTAAAAATTTATACACATATATTTTTTTAGTTGGTTATTTAACGACGCTGTATCAACTACTAGGTTATTTAGCGTCGATGAGATTGGTGATAGCGAGATGGTATTAGGCGAGATGAGGCCGAGGATTCGCCATAGATTACCTGGCACTCACCTTACGGTTGGGGAAAACCTCGGAAAAAACCCAACTAGGTAATCAGCCCAAGCGGGTATCGAACCCGCGCCCGAGCGCAACTTCAGACCGGCAGGCAAGCGCCTTAACCGACTGAGCCACGCCGGTGGCAAATTTATATATATATATATATATATATATACAGGGACAGCATTTTATTTTTACTTGCATTTTTATTGTACCTGCATTTCTGAATGTACTTCACTCTCACCCCTTCACTAATGTCCTTGCTCCCGTCAGACACACAAACTTACGGCCGCTGTTGCATTCGAAGTCTTCAAGCACTGAAGTAAACACTGCAGTGTATAGTGTGTTTCATAAATATGATTGCGTTTTCTATAGAAGAAAGAACCTATATTAATAATATCGTACTAAAAAATTATATTCAAGAAACGATAAATTCAATTTCAGAGAATATGCTTCAAAATGTTTTTAATAATATGCGTACTGAATTGAAGCCTGCATTGTAATGAACGGCAACCATTTTCAGCAACTTGTTTAAAAATTCAGATTAGCTTTTTCGAATTGAGGTGGCGAGAAGCAAAGGAATGCTAGTGACATTTGTAATAACATGAGTTAAGTGCATCCAGTGTAAGCAAAACTATCTAAAATTTTAGTGGCAAAGGGATATTTTAAGGGGAATTGGACGTTATTGCATGCAAAGTAATGGTAAGAATAGCCTATCTTCAAGCAGTCATAAATGTAATACTATTTATCACAGCTCTTTCATTTTTTTAGTGATATATGTATATACATTAAGCTTTAAAATGAAAGAAGAATGGTTTATCTAGTGTAAATCTTACCCTTAAATTAATTTTTGAATTTAAACATATTTTTATATAAATTCACTACATACCTGTGATTAGGTACACTCTATTCACTTATCCTAGCACACATTGAATTAAAATTTTGGCCACTTACTACTAACAGATACTAAAACATACCCTACTAAAATTATTAAAATGTCTGTAATATTATGGGCATAGGGCTTATACTAATCTTCAATTTTTTTTTTTAATTTATTGACGGTGATGATTGCTATATGCCCTATACCCATAATATTACAGATATATGAATAATTTTAGTAGGGTATGTTTTAGTATCTATTAGCAATAAGTGGTCAGATTTTCAATTCAATATGTGCTATAATAAGTGAATGGAGTGTACCTAATCACAGACATGTAGTGAATTTATAAAAAAAAAATTGTGCCTAATTAAAAAAATTAATTTAAGGATAAAGATTTACCCTAGAGTAACCATTCTTTTTCACTTTAAAGCTTAATATGTATACACACATAGCTAACAAAAATGAAAGACCTCTGATAAATAGTATTATATTTATGACTGTTTGAAAATAGGCTATTTTTACCATTATTTTGCATGCTATAATGACCAACTCCCCTTAATCGCATCACACATTAAAATTTAAATAAAAAATTTCACCGATTTTACGAAAGCTTAAATATTTAAACCCCATTTTCTCAAAAGTAACTTAAGTGCACTTACAGCCCTTTACTTATGACCCCCCTCAATTCAAATGCACTCTCTATATTGTATGATAACATCAATAATTAATATGCTAAATAAAGTAGACATTACATAACGAACATAGCCGCCTGAAAAGTTGAGCTTTTGAAAAAAAAAATGTTACTACTCTACTGTATTTTGATAAATTCCGTAAAAGTGATGATCAAACTGAAAATCGTAATATCGTATTTCCCTACAATATAAATGGATACACTACTTTTCTCTCCTCCTATACCTAGTAAAATGATTTGATTACCTATTGCACTAGTAACATCAAACTCCTGTAATGGAAGGGGGAAACAGTGTTTCCGAGTATAGCCAGGTTAATGTTAAAAATGTTTGTAAAAATAAAGTGATGTCCCTGTATATATATATATATATATATATATATATATATATATATTAAGGGAGGAGGAGAACAATGTCATGGTTTATTTTAAAAATCATACCTGCGAGAGGATCAACGTGGTTCAGTGGTTCTGTTAGCTCGTGAAGTATCCTATTCAGTACTTGTTATTTTGCTGCGATCAGCGCTATGAATTTTGTATAGTCTGGAAGATTTTATTTGCATAAAATTCATACAATTTCCTCCGAATTAGGTCACGACTAAATTAATCGATTCTACGTAGGTCTGTTCTTGGAATATTTTGCTATATCCACCACAACTATTTTCTTCAACGTTGAGCACATTACTCTTGTCGCAGCTACGGTTTTTCCAAGTGGGTCATGGCATTGTTCTCTTCCCTTCTTGAACTATTTATGTACATTTTGAATGATTTAAGCTGTGTATATGCTCGTATGCCTTTACCGCTTCCATTCGGTTAGACAACAACTTCATTTTCTTCATCACTATCAACTTACAAAAATGTCACATGATAGCAACCGGTTTACACTTCATTAGTCCCAGCAAAGAAACTAATTTATAACTCATATATAAACAGTCTTACTAATAAACCGTGTATAGTTTTTATACGAGACTTATGCAGAGTTGAGACAGAAAACGTTACTAATAAACCATGAATAAGCTATGGACGTATAAACAGGCTGTAACTATACAATGGGAATTGCTTTGCAGTAGTTATATACACGAAACCCCTTGTTTAAGCGTTGTATATAGCGAAAAAATGGCCGCCCCTCTAACAGCTGTTCGTATCAACTGTCATTTTATGATGATGGTTACCATGGTTACCTTGTAACCACAGAAGAACAAACCAAAGATCATAGAATTATTAGAATAATACTGCTGTAGCTTGTATTCTTTGACCAAAATGTAGTGTGGTAATCGATTAGAGTCAGTTGTACTATCGATATTTAACACGCTACACTAGAGTGCTCTACCGGATGCAATAGAGAGCCTCAGATATTCTATTACCTTTCGTAACGAAGTAATGACGAAACTATGACGTAGCTGTGTAACAGTTATACTGTTTATACACGACGTATGTAGTGATTATTAGTAAGGAATTTACACACGACGTATAAACGAGCTACTCATTGTATAAGTATAAGACAGTTAAACGTCTGTATATAGAGTTTTTATTAGTAAGACCGAAAGAGTAGAGAACTGAATAGCCTCTCCTTCAAAGTAAATAAAGTGTTGCAATAGCGTCTGGATTTCGTAACTCTAGTGTACCGATACGCTTCACTGGCTCGAACCTGCACCTGTCCAAGTCAAGTCTGCGAGTGGGGATATCGAGATGGAATGTAGAGGCAAAACACAGTTGCCACATAGGTCACTTGACGCTCAGATTTCAACGTGTGCACATCGTTTAAAATACACTACGGAGCGCACGCATTTTTTGTCCTTGTCTTCAGATAAAGTCAACAGTTACGCTGTCTCCCAGCCTTCCCCCTCATGCAACTTTCTCCACGCTTGCCAATCAGAACGCCAAACCTCACTGCCAAGCAGAAGTAGAAGTACAGTCTATTTCAAAGCGTCTTAAATTGTTACCGCTCTATGAACTGGAGCGCAGTAGCAAAACTTTGCTGTCATATCAGACTGTACTGGTCTCCTCTCGTTACCGCCTCCTTTCACTACAGAACTGCCTCCAACTTCCCCTCTCGGCTCGCAGACTTAACTTGGTCGAGCTGTACTACTCCATTTCCAATGGCTAAAACATCAGTGAGCGAACAGTAATGCAGCATGGGTGGGCAACTCGTGCTCTCAATGTGTCAACACAATCTCAGTGCAGGTAGAACGGACTCTGTACTAGCTGTACTGCCTGTGTGCGGTTCTTTCAAGACACAAGTTCGATCGCGTCTGCAGTAAGTGGCGGCTCGTTTTAAGTGAAAAGCATTATAATTCCTAGATCATTTCCCTTTTAGTTACGAGTCGAAAGAGGATTTTTTTTTATTAAGAAGAGAGGTAAAGCTTTATTAAGTTCTATTACACTCTCTTACGCATGACTTTTATGTTACAAATATGCAGTGAAGGTTTTAGTAAAGAAATACTGTCTGCATCTGCTTTAGAACAGCTAAAGGTAAAAATGAGATATCAACAAGGTGAGACTGATATCAAATATCGTTAGCACGTTGTGCGTGCGAGTTACAGAATTGCACGACATATGATCGACTAGCTAAGAGCATTTGTGGATAAATTTGAAATGTGGCAGTATCATGTAGAACATAGACAAGTTCACTTTCTTTGAATATGAACTATCTTGAAGAGTGATAAGAAAATATTCTTATCAAATATAAGACCGTACTTCAAGACCTACAGCAGAATTCATTATTAAGTTTGGAGAAACAGTGACAATTGACAAGGAATCGAGATGTTTCTGAAATCCTTTTGGCTTACAGCCGATAGAAAATACTGAAAATGTATAGCTTGAATTGATGAATCTACAGAACAGCACGCCACTCAGATTCCAGCGAAATCAGGAATCGAACTGTTCGTAATGAATAAAGACTTGTAAATTCTATCATTCTACGTTTCAAATAATACATATAATAAGAAATATTAACAAATATTGTAATAAAAAATAAGTGTTGCAGCTATATTTGTTGTATCTTGAAAAGATTGTATTTAGTTTGTGTTTCCAGTACTAAACTAATTTACAAAGCTAGAAAATAATATAATTTTGTTACGTGTTTAGGTACATTCTGTCTAAAATTACTATAATTATTGTACCATGCGTCATTCTGAAATTCAAGCATGGAATAGATATCACGATCGCCTGCATGAGCCGCCAGAGCGCACCGTGGCTTTTGCAGTGAAACTACAAACAACTTGTAACTGCTGCGGCTGGCTCCGTCTGCCTTTCTCTCTTTCAAGGTTTTTAGCACTTTGGGAGCACGAGTTTCCCATCCATGGTAATGTATTTGTGAGCTAATGACAATATTGGTGTCCACTAAACCACTAAGGACGATCTGGAAATCTTAGCGATCGCATCTCGAGATATGTAAACTAACAAACATAATATTCAAATGATAGTAAGATCACTCTACGTGTTGCAGGCGTCTATGCAAGACATGCTGAAGAACAAATCGAAGTTAAGGGACCTAATCGCAACCAAAGGCAACATCAAGGCCCTGCAATTGTCTCTGGGACTCGTGACCTTCCAGCAGCTGTCTGGTATCAACGCTGTGCTCTTCTACAGTCAGGGAATTTTCGCTCAGAGTGGGGGGTCCCTGCAGCCGGAAGTGGCCACTATCATCGTGGGCGTCGTGATGCTGCTGGCTTCGTGCGTCACCCCGCTGGTTGTCGACCGCCTTGGCAGGAGAATGCTGCTTCTAATATCTGCTGTCGGAATGGGCATCTCAGAGGTAACGATACCTGCAATAATAACAGACACACTAGCGCCATCTAGCAAGTCCGGTATGTTAATAAGGAAGAGAAGTGGTGTATGTTTAGATAGATAGATAGATAGATAGATAGATAGATAGATAGATAGATAGATAGATAGATAGATAGATAGATAGATAGATGGATGGATGGATGGATGGATGGATGGATGGATGGATGGATGGATGGATGGATGGATAGACAGACAGACAGATAGATAGATAGATAGATAGATAGATAGATAGATAGATAGATAGATAGATAGATAGATAGATAGATAGATAGATAGATAGATAGATAGATAGATAGATAGATAGATAGATAGATAGATAGATAGATAGATAGATAGATAGATAGATAGATAGATTTGTTCCATAATATTCTTACATTTGTTTTATGGCATAGAATAAAGAACGTGTCCAATTCTTACGTTTAACAATAAAATGCAATACATATAAAATGCAAATATGAAATATGTACAGAATTAATACCTTAATAACAATAATATTTTATACAATGTAGTATGTTTACCATTTAATAGTATTATAATATTTACACAGTACTGTGAAATGTCAAGAATTCATCTACAGAATAGAAAGTGTGAGATATTAAGTATTTTTTTTAGTTTTGTCTTAAATAATGCAGGGTTTTGGCTATGATTCTTAATGTCTTCAGGAAGACTATTGAACAATTTTATCGCCATGTAACGTACTCCCCTTTGATAGCATGATAAATTTGATGATGGCGTATGAAAATCATTCCTTCTGCGGGTATTTATACTATGTATGGCTGAGTTAGTTGGAAAATTTTCTTTATTACATAATAGGAAATTTATTGTAGAGTATATGTATTGATTTGTTAAGGTTAGAATCTCTAATTTTTTTAAAAATAATCTACATGAATCTCTAGCCTTTGCTCCAAATATTATTCTAATGGCTCTTTTTTGTAATAAAAATATATTTTTACTATCTACAGAATTTCCACAAAATATTATTCCGTAAGACATAATGGAATGAAAATAGGCAAAATATATTGTCTTTAAGATACTGCTGTTTAGAAATTGTTGTAACGACCTAATTGCGAAGCATACTGAGCTAAGTTTGGGGGTTATTTCTTTGATATGATTTTTCCAATTTATTGTACGGTATTATTAATATGCAAACCAAGAAATTTGGTTGTTGATGTTTCTAGTAGAGGTATATTGTTGATAGTTGTGTCCAATGTTTCAGAGATTAAATTTGAAGTGGCTTTAAATTGAATTATGCTAGTTTTATTAATGTTTAATGCTAGTTTATTGGTTGTAAACCAGTCATAAATTTTAAGGAGAATTGTTTCTGTTTTATATTTGAATGTGACAAAGTTATTGTCTGTAATTATGATACTTGTGTCATCTGCAAATAGTATAGGATAATCTATTCCTTTTATTATGGGGCCAAGGTCATTTATAAAAATTAAAAAATTAACGGGCTGGACCTGAGACGGGTCCGTGCACTTACAAGCAAACATTGTCATGGGAGCAGATAAAAAAGTTATTTTTTTTTTCTTCCATGTTAATAATGTCAAAGAAGTGCTCGTACAAATTTTGGCCACTCGAGCGCAATTATGAGAGTCGTAAAAATGAGTTTCCCTGGGACCGTTTACAGAAATAAAACACAATTTTATTGAAAAAATTTATTGCAACAGATACAACAACTGTTGAGCTATTTTTTTAAACATATTTTCCACTGGAATTGAGACATCTGTCATACCACGGGGTCGACAGAGAGGTGCAGACGGCTGTCAAACACTAATTTCGATCCCAGGCGGCAGACTTCTGCGACACAGGGATACAAAAGTTGATCCCACGGTATGACAAACGTCTCAATTCCGGTAGGAAATATGTTGAACAGTAGGTCAACTATTATTGCTGTATCTGTTCCAATAAATCTTTCCATGAAATTTTGTTTTCTTTCTGTAGACGGCCCCAGGGAAACATTTTTACGGACCCTCATAATTGCGCTCGAGTAGCCAAAATTTGTATAAGCAATTGTTTTGAGATAATAATAATAATAATAATAATAATAATAATAATAGTAATTATAATAATAATGGTTTATTTAAGGGGACACAACTTAAAAATTGGAGAAAAAGTGTCATAGAAATAAAAAATTAAATTTCTACACTAATTTACGTGACAGAACTAAATCAATACGCAGAATTCTTCCCCTATTCATTGAGAAGTCACAGTCAAATGTATAAAGCCAAAAAATAAAAAATGATAATTAAAAGTGATATTTCAATTAATGATTGATTAAAAATTGAAATATTTTTTTTTTATTTTGAAAAGTATTGGATCTAATGAGCTGAGATTTTGTATGTTACTTTCCATGTGTACCGTATATTAAACTTTTTCTCCAAATTTGAAAAAGATTGGTCAAATAGGAAAAAAGTTACAAAATATAGTTGAGTGTCCCCTTAACCTGGCGGAGTTAAGGCCCCACAGCCTTGTCTAACACTCAATCAGGAGTAAAACTGCGTTACAAAAAACACTACAAATTTACAAAGTAAGGTACACTACAATTTTACACAAAAAACTGAAGTAGATAATCATAATATAATGTAAACAACAAGTCAGTAGAAATCAGACATAATATATAACATATAGAAAGAAATGAAAATTTATAACAAAATGTGAACAGCAGGTCAAAATAAATAAGACATACAAAATATAAAAATATAAGACAATAATAATATTGATGATGATAATAATAATAATAACAATAATAATAACAATAATAATAATAATAATAATAATAATAATAATAATAGTAATAGCAGTAGTAGCAGTATTATTAGCCTATTAGTAGTAGTAGTAGTAGTAGTAGTAGTAGTAGTAGTAGTAGTAAGTAAGTATTATTATTAGTAGTAGTAGTAGTAGCAGTTTTATTATTATTATTATTATTATTGTTATAATTATTATTATTATTATTATTATTATTATTATTATTATTATTATTACGTTGGTGCATAATTTCGTAGCGATTTTTCATAAGTTTATTAAACACATCAGATACAATGTATGACTTGAGCTAGCCGTCGAAAGCTTGGAATCTAATCTCCAACTCACCTGGCTGAGAACCCGAGAAGAGTTATTCTACATCAGATACACATAAGAGAGAAGTTAATCAACAATATATTCTCCTTCACTATTTACAGCAGTCTGCCAACGCTGGAGTAGATTTTTCGATTCCACGCCTGTAGAAATCGCGTGGTTTGAGCTAAATAAGTCGTCAAGCCATGTTCAGAGCGCATTTTCATCCGTAAAGGAAGTTCCTTGAAGGATGTTCGATAGAGAGCGGAAAAGGTGAAAATCTAAGGGCGCAAGATCAGGTGAATAAGGTGGTTGCGGAATGACTTCCCAATCCAAATTCTGAATAGTGTTTTGTGCCAGGTTAGCAGAGTGCGGACGGGCGTTATCGTGAAGTAGCATCACTTGACGCAGTCTTGCTGGTCGTTTTTCTTTGCGTCTGCAAGACATCTCAGTTGGTGGCAATAAATGTCGCACGATGATGGAATGGTCACAGTTAATCACATTTGGCAGTTCTCGGATACTCTGACGTGGATCAAAGTGTTTAAACAGTCTTCATTAAACTTCGTCCTGAACTGGAGTGTCACTAATGTCAAAACGACCCTCCTTAAAACGAGAAAACCATTTTCTTATCGTGCTCTCTCAGATAGCATTGTCCCCATACACGGCGCAAATGTTTCTGGCCGCCTCCGCTGCTTTCGCCCTTCTATTGAACTCAAGAAGAAGAATATGTCGGAAATGTTCCACTTTCTCTACTTGACACTCCATTTTATAGCGTCCACGGCTCCACTTACTATCTGCAAAAATGAAAACTTCAATATGTAAATTCAAGCACAACAATTGAACTTCAAATAAAAAATGACAATCGATAAATAAACCCATAGCAACCGGGGTACCAACAAGCGAAACAAAAACGCTACCAACTTATGCAGTAACTCAATATTTTTAGGCCTATTATTATTATTATTATTATTATTATTATTATTATTATTATTATTATTATTATTATTATTATTATTATTATTATTATTATATATTGACATGTAATATAAAATAATAAGATTCTGCTCTGAAGCAAGGCAAAGTATATTAGTTACTGTTTGGGAGCAAATGTTCAAGTAAGTTTTTCGTTTTCAGATTATACTGGGAATTTTCTTCAAGATTCAAAATGACGGCTCAGATGTGTCCAGCATTGGATGGCTTCCCGTAATATGTCTTGTCGTCTATATAACCGTATACTCTGTTGGTGAGTAACAGTTCTTTGTTCACAGTTAAATTTTAACTTCACATAACGTTAATAACTTACAGTTCCTTCTTAACTTTAGTGACGATATAGCAATAGTGAAATGGAAGTTATAGAAGATTTATATTCAGAAGAAACAAACGCGACATATCTTAGCCTATTTAGTACCATCAACATTATCATCATCATCATCGCCATCACTTTTCTTCAAACATTTCACTCTGAAATTATAATTAATTGATATGATCTAAAAATTTCTTCCTCTAATCTTTAGTTTATCATATGCAAAAGCGTACGCAAGGGGGGGGGTTACCGGGTTTGAAACCCCCTCCAACTTTTAAAAACATTACAGATATTTCAAGATAATGTGATTGTTATAGATTTCCTTGTTACGTAAACTGTCTTATCTATCATATACAAATTAATAACTGTTGACTATATATATATATATATATATATATATATATATATATATATATAGAACTATTGTGTAAGTGTAATAGTGACACAAGTATTTTTTTATTATACAAAATTAAACAGAAGTTAAAATTTGTTAAAACTCAAATGGCTGTGAAAAAATTGCTTCAAAGATTTTATAAGAATATTCATGAATACATTCTATTATAGAACATACTATAATATTAATAAATATACCGTAACATAATAATAATAATAATAATAATAATAATAATAATAATAATAATAATAATAATAATAACAATAAAACAATAACAATAATAATACACAACATTTAAAATAGGTACCCATAATGTAAATTGTAAACAATTTTAATAATGACCCCCTTGACAAAATTCTGCGTACGCCACTGATCATATACGACTAAAATGAATATTTTCGATTGTTTCGTACCTATATCATAAATTCTTAGCCCGCCATTCCTTTTAACATCCAGTACTGATTTTAAAATCTCATTTTGTCTGCCAGTAATCTACTTTCACATATTTCTGTCAATGTCCAAGTATTGCCTTCATGAAGCATGAAAATTATTGCGATCTGTCTATAAAGCTTTAATTTTTATAGGGGTTATCTCCCTCAATGTACTATAGAGTTCTTCTTTATAATGCCATATAAGTTTAATTATACATATTATTAAAAGCTTCTTTGGCCATTGCTATTCTCTTTTTGACATCCTGGCTGCAGCTCACGTTACTGCTTATAGTACACCCCAAGTATTTGAAGCTGTCCACTTGCTCTACTGCCTCATTTAGAATTCGCAAGTTTATCTTCTTTACTTTTCTTTCTATGAACATGATCTTCGTTTGTTGACATTAGGTCTAATTATTTTCATTCCATATTGCTCACAGCTGTCATTTACACATTTCTTCTCCTATCCTGACTTTGACTCGTTGTTTCATATAAAGGTTAGTCAACTGAACAGCCTCTTCTCTTAAATATACTACAAAAATATTTTATGAACGTTAAAACGTGGTTAAATTATATGAATTCCCAAAATATCTAAAAAAAAAAAAGTAATGTAAGTTCATAAAATATTCCACAAATATGCCAATAAACTTTTAACAATACACCGGTTAAAAAAAATCAATTCATGTGAATCTGTGTGCTACTGAGTGTTCAGTTCAAAGTGTGTCATGGCTCGCTGTAATGTCATGTGGCTAGTCAAGGAGCCTAGAGAATTCAATCTTCCTACACTTCCGCAGAGGTGTATTACTTATGTGCCAGGGAAGTTGCCTAACAAGTACGGCGTTCATTCAGAAGAGTACTTACCGATACGTACGGTAACGCCGGTAGTGGCAGGAATGTGAACTGTTTCGAAACATGTACTGAGGTGAGTTTTTTCTTACTGTCGGGATATGAGGAGAGGGTTAAGACGATTACTTACGTATTTGTTGACATTAACTTCGACGGTCAACATGGACACGGAGCATTTGATTTGTATTGTGGAATGCAACCGATGATAACAAATACCCTGCGTACGACTTGCCCGCGCAAAACACAGTTCGAAAGAGGTTATGGTAGCACACAGACCGTACAGACCGCCATCTGTTGCTACGACGTTCAAGTTATACCGTACACGTTCTCAAGTTCAGATTGAACGCGTGGATTAATAGGCAACTTCTCTGACACAAAAGCTGAAACTCGCTTCAAATCGCTGACTCATCAACAGTGACGTCATGACACACTTTGAAATGAACACCCAGTATGTTATGTCCAAAGTGAAGAAACTAACATACAAGATAAAATATAAACTTAAATTTTATTTAAGAAACTGTAAGAAAAAAATAAAGTTTCATAAAACTATTTTAAGATTCATACAGCCCAAGTTTCGGAACAGCAGTTCCATCACTGATTGCTTGTGAACTACCTGCACTGCTGAGGGTTACTCTGGTGCTATTCATTACAGGATTCGGACCACTTGCATGGGCTGTGATGGGTGAACTCTTCCCTGCCAACGTAAAGAGTAACGCCTCTGCATGCACGGCGTCCTTCTGCTGGTTCATCGCCTTTTTCATCACGAGGTTCTTCAGCGATATTGTAAATGCCCTCGGTAGCCATTTTGCGTTTTGGATATTTGCCATCTTCACCTTCGTTTCGGCAGTTTTTGTTTACTTTCTTTTACCCGAAACCAAAGGAAAATCTCTTCAGGAAATTCAAGATATTCTCAATAAATAAACAAATTAGTACTTAAAATGCATTGCGGACATCTTCCCAATACAGTTGTTGATCTGTGTGAGGTTCAAGCTTCCAATGTGGACCGGCGCCGTGCTCGCCGTCTGTCAGGAGGCTCTGTATTATGATTTCATTTTCGATGTTCTCGTAAACTACAAAGACTTGCTAGGAATGATGTCAATGGCAGAAACTCGTAAAAGTGTGTGGAAATCATTCCATAAATCTGTATCGACACCACAAATGTCGCCGGATTTGTGGGTGATTGAATTCCGGTTAGTTCTATATTAAATTTAAATTGATTTTACGTATAGACGGAAATATGTGAGGGGAACATAGGAGAGCGATTGAACAGAGTTACGCAATAAGAGACCAACCGCCAAAAACCTGTTTTCGAGATACTGACCATCGAAATAAATCTGGTTTTTGTTAAACATTTTATGCAAGTAGTGTAACATTCATACTGTTACAACAAATAGTAATAAAAAAGGCTAACTGATTTTATGCTCGACCATGCCGAAATGTACACCTGGTACAGCCCTTTAATGGACCTCATTAAAGTACACCTATTCATTAAAGTTCAGGTGTTCCACCAATCAGAAAACACCATTGTAGCAATATGAAAGCGCAAGTATCGATTATTCTCGGATATGCAATCGAAAGACAACTAGCGAAACGTCACGGAGGCTGGAAATCCAATACTGTCGCAGAAGGTTATGTTCTGTTACTATAATAAAATTAGCGTTAATTGTAAATGATATTCAAATAAATTCAATTTGTCATCTCGTTTTTCAATGTCTAAATCAATTTCAAGGTTATATCAAGATTAATGTTTATTTTACTCTCTAGATTATATCAAGGTCAATGACATTTCTTTCTCGGAAAAAATCAATACTTTCGCGTCTGCGCACATCTCACAATTTACGAGATATTGCACAAGGTCAGTTCCGCTCCCCAGTCATATAAGAATAACATGAATACTTATGAATAATTTCAAGTTAGAAATATGGTCGAGCATAAAAAGTCGTATGAAACTTGCCTACAATGGTAATTAAGGCGCTCGTATGAAAATTATGAAACGAGCTTGCGCTCGTTTCATAAACAAACATACTCGCGTCTTAATTACTACCATTATAGGCTCGTTTCATAATGTACTATTTAATAACAGACCAGCAGTTTATTCAATATTGAGTCTAATTCATCGAGCCTCCAAAATCATGTCATGCACGACCATTATTACGGCCCAGAAACAAAAGAACACACAAAAGAATGAAAAAACTCTGGTTCTCCTCTCCCAAAGAAATTTCTTCTTAAGGCTGGGCAGAAAACATCTTCGACTCAGTGTTCTTGGGACAAAGATGGAATAATAATGACTGTGTCTATTATTCTTCATTATTAACTAAATTTCGGGAAAAAATTGTGGAGGAACAGTGTGGTAACATTTACAAAGATGTGCTCTACTTGCGATATAATGTTTGCCTACCCACTCGGAAGTCTCTAATACCAATGCTGAAAACAGACGAAATTGACTCAAATGTTAACTCCCGCCGACAATCACGTCTTTTCGAAACTTTAAAAAAGCAACAAAAAAACTACTTTCATTGACCGATGCAGTAATCATTACTGCGAAAGAGTGACTGCAGACCAAGATAAACAATTTTGTGGAAAGGCGGAAAATTGCTTTATGACCGTTGTGCTAATAGTGCACAATGAAAATATGATTGTGTTCCATACATAAAAATTGTTTTCAGATACAGTAACTTTTTCCATGTTATTCTAAGAACTTATCAATATCGATTCGTAAAACTATCTAGTTTCATTTGTAAACATTTCTCGATTTGTGTAGACTACGTACTATCAGCACTGTGCTCGCTTTGAATAAGTATAAGTTCTTAAATTCAGTATCAACACTGAGAAAAAAAATACAAAGGTCATTTCCTCTAAAGTGGTTATATATTTCATTCATGAATATTTATTCTCAATATAATATGTAATATATAATTGCGAGAATTTACTTTGTTACTATATTTCTCTTATGTATAAGGTCATTCAAAAGTAAGTTCCCATTTTGAAATGGTAATGCGTTTGTCAAATTTGTTAGATTCCATAAATTAAAAACATCAATTTTTGTTCGTAAAGAATGGAATTTATTAAAACACGAAAACATTAAATATGATCACCACCGTGTTGTTCAATAAGAAATAGTCTTCTATGTTACAAACGGCATTAGTAAGTACATTCGTAGGGATGTTTTCAATGGCATCCGATATTTATTTTTATTGGGTTATTTTACGACGCTCTATCAACATCTAGGTTATTTAGCGTCTGAATGAAATGAAGGTGATAATGCCGGTGAAATGAGTCCGGGGTCCAGCACCGAAAGTTACCCAGCATTTGCTCGTATTGGGTTGAGAGAAAACCCCGGAAAAAACCTCAACCAGGTAACTTGCCCCGACCGGGATTCGAACCCGAGCCACCTGGTTTCGCGGCCAGACGCGCTGACCGTTACTCCACAGGTGTGGACTGGCATCCGATATTGACTGTTTCAGTTTCTAAAGTGTAGTACAGTAAGTCTACTAAGAAATACCTTTTCTTTCAGGTAACCCCATTACCAGTAGTCAGCTGAATTTATGTCTGGTGACCTAGAAGGCCAACTTTTCGGAAAATGTCTACTAATTACACGATCACCAAATGTTTTACGCAATAGTGTTTTTACATTATTGTGTATGTGAGGTGGAGCGCCGTCTTGCGTGAAAACAATGGGCTTTTCGATTTCTTGATTCTGTAACGCTGGTATTGCAAAGTCTTACAACATTTGAAAATATCGCTGCCCTGTTACCGTCACTGTTTTTATTTGTCCAGTTTCAGTTTCTTCATAGAAATATGGTCCTAATATGAAATGTTATGTAAATCCAAAGCAGACAGTAACCTTGATATCATGTAATACGTAATTGCTGTATAATTGAAGGGTTCTGAGCCATAGTGGGCCAAGCGTCATTTATTAAAAACGAAGAAAACAAGGATTAAAGTTAAATGAATACCATAGTTTTATGAAGATTAATATCTATATATATAATTTGAACTGGTAATGGAAATTACGGGACAACGGCTGAACGGATTTTAATGAATGACCCGTCATTTTGAAGCTTGGCATCCAAGGATTTTCGGAAAAATAGTAACTTCGAGTGAAGCTTTAGTTTTCGTACATAATTTTCCTATTTTCCAAAATCCATCTTTCGTCAGTTTTGAGAACTAATTGGATTTCAGAATAAAACAAAACACACACACTAAAATTACACGAAGGCTATGACCTGCAGGACTGCTGATTATAGTTCAAATTCAATTAAAAATTTAAGACTTACTAAAAATAATTTACAGGTCTGATTCTGCGGTGTGTAATTTTCTGAGTACAGCTGTGTATTGGATATTAAAATCTACAAAACTTGAGGTGGTTTGTTGACATTATTACCATTAGAAGTGAAATATTATTATAGTCAATGCCATGATGTGACTATTTTTATTAATTATACATATTAATGCTATACTGGTGATATGAAAGTGAAAAGTTTTGAGATTATATAAGTAGATGTAGAGAATATCTTAAATTAGATTTTGATTTCTATAATTTACTGAGACAAAACTTGCGTAAGATATTATTATTATTATTATTATTATTATTATTATTATTATTATTATTATTAAAAAATCAAATATTTTTATAATTATTAATCAAGTGGGGTTGGGTCTTTTTCATATATTAATAGCGGTGTGGTGTAGATATTTATATGTGTCATTGTCTTCAGTATTGGCTCGAGAGAGCGGAAAAATTACAGTTTCTAAGGAAAGACCAAAAGATATTACTTACTGATAAAATAAGAGGCCTAGAAAGTTTTGTAGTCTCCCGATCATTTCGGCAAGATCTCTTAGCAGGATAAAATGATTTTACCCTCTACATTTCAAGCTCTACATGCAGTAGCTATACCAAGATGATATGTCCATTGTTCGAAATATAGCAAACCTTAGCCTACTTTTTTAACTTTCACCCACAATCCACAATGACCTGAAATAGCTATTGCTTTACTCCCACATGAAAAACCTACTGATCATCCTGACATTGTTACTTGCGTTTTCGCGTTGAAACTCAAAAACTGAAGGTAGATAAGTTGAAGAAAAAGTATTTGGCATAAAAAAGATTCAGAGGGAGTATGTTTCATTATTATGTGAGCAAATAACTTTCAAAATGCCTGGTATTCTTCATTGAAAATAAATCTGAAAAATGTTTATTTGAACGTCTAATAAACTGAGATTGCAGCTTTTGCTGCACAAGCCACTAGTATAATTTAATTTTAATGTTCATACTTTATATTATTAGCTATATTTTTAATTAAATTATGATAACCCTTGTTTTCTCCGTTTTTATATATGGCGCTTGGCCCACTATGACTCTGAACCCTTCAATTAAGTTCGGGTTACCTTCTGCCCATATCCTGCAAATATGAGTGTTAACACCTCAGTTCAATTCCAAATGTGTCTCATCTGTCCATTTCTCAATCCATATAACGTTCGATTTCTTCTCAATGCATATGCATATTATCTATTGCATTCATAATAGCACTGAAGGAGGCCAATTCGAACTCTTAAAGGTAAAACCTTTTTAAAATTATTAAAATTACTCTCCTACAACTGCCGTATGTATTTTGAACAACAATTATTGTTTATACAAGCGTGACACAGTTACCATAGCAACGAAACACTCATCGATAAAAAAAAACCAACCTTCTAAACAGTAATGGTACCCATATGAAACCAAACTGCTGATATGTACAGAAGATACAGCTGTTCCAAAATGGGAACTTACTTTTGAATAATCTTATACATTAACTGTTCCTTACGTCGTGGAAATGTGATGTTGCAACAACTAAAGTTTTCTTGGCTTAGAAAGTTTAGAAAATATGATAGGCACAAAAAGTACTAGACGGATATTCGTTACGGTTTGGTTTACCCGGTAATAGTGTGTGCCTTGATCTACACGCAGGAACAGTTTTACATGGTAATCATGTACTACAGTATTATAATGTTATACTGTACGAATAGTAAATTTGGAATTAACACACTTTATACATTTATGTATAGTGGGTGGAACACGCACCATAGCGATTTTAATGCTAAAATTTATATTTTGTTATAGTAGCTCCACTAATTATTATAGAAGGAAATGTCATTAAAGTTTTTGGTAGAGAAAAAATTCTCCATCCATTTGTTGTATTAAATTAATATTTTGGTTATAGCGTATTTGGAATTTATATAAAATGAAAACGTAATTATAACTATCTTTAACTTAATTACAGTAGGTCATGGATAACTGACATTTGTATCTATGTGAAGATGAAGATAATTGTGTTTAAAACAAAATAGTTTGTGCGAGATCGTGCGTATTTGCTTGGTTTCCGCACAAAACCAATCCGCGGAAAGTCTAAAATTCCACATTCAGTATTCCCAACCTAACACACATAACAATTTCCCTCTTCTTACCGCTTAAGTGACATATTATTGATTTTACTGCTTTAGGCTTTTAACATATTATTTTTAGAGACGTTCAATATAATAATAATTATAAATTGGAAACTTACCATTGCAATTTCACCTAAATTTCACTGTTAATTATTGTTTTTAAATATTTGCAAAAATTAAGTAAACTCTACAACTCCACTAAAGTTACTGCATTCATGATGCAAGTAACATTAAGGAAGCCGTGAAAAAATCAACAAGATTCCAGACTCATCATAGACTGGGGGAAAAAAAGACAGACGTATATCACGGCCTGCTGGAGTATAGTAAACACAGAAAACATTTTAAAGCAACAATGTTGAAGATAGATATTTTTGTTTTGCAAATTTGCCGTCATTGAACAGAAACCAAGATGGAGATTTCATTGCAACTAATCAGAAATTCCTCTTTCAGGTATGTAATAAACGATCTTCGCACAAAATAATGTACGATACACGAGCGGTATGTTTTTTTTCAATTCTCGGAAATTAAAAAAGCTCAACTACGTTTCGCTTTTTCAAACTTTTCCTCTAACATTAAAATTTCAACATACCGCTCTTGTAACGCATATTACTATTAGGCTCCAACCAGTTATGATAAAATTTAAAGGGGAAACGAATGAATGTGACGTCAATGTGAATTAATTTTTTCACAGATTAACAATGAAGCTATCAATGTTTACATTATTTCATGGTAAATAAGTAAATCACAATAAATGTTCAAATAGACCTCTGTTTGATACTAAACAATAACGAAGTCTTTTATAAAACTCTCGTCTGACATTTGCTAGCTGCATGTTTGATATCTGGTTGCATTTTGCTTGTATTGCATTTCCAAGTGATCTAAATCCTCAAATTTCCTCTCACAACAAATTTTCGATTTTATATGCCCCAGAGGAAAAAAAAATCATTAGGAGAAAGATCAAGAGATCCAGCAGGCCATTCAATTGTATGAAGTGGACCAATTATCTTGCCATCGGAAGAATCTGTTAACCAATCTCTAACAGTGTGAATCTTATGTGCAAGACATCCATCCATTTGAAACCAAATTTCTTTATTTTCTCCTACAACATCTACCACTGCAAGCCCCATGTCTTCTTCTAATAAGTGCAAGAATCTTTCGCCTGCAGGCTTTCTTGAAGAAAAAATGGTCCGATGATATGGTGACCCAATATTCCTGCCCAAACATACTATTATGCTTTTGTCTCAAAAATATTGTACGGGTTTTCAGTAGCCCATAATCGGAACATTTGGTTCATTATTTTAGATAATGTAAATGTACATTCATCACTAAAACAAATGTTTCTCACAAAGTTGCTTTCGTTATTGGCCTTTTCCACCATAAGTAAAACTCAGTTCTTATTTCCATATCTCTTTCCATTAATTCTTGGTGACACTGATATTTATACGAGCGGAACTTATTCTCTTTCAAAATTTTCAGTGCTATTTTATCATTTATGTCTGTAAACATATGTTTGTATTTTCAACTGCTGAATCCAAAACATTGAATACATTCTCATTTTCTTCTTGTAGGTGAACATTTGGAGGCTTGTTGCAATTGCAATTTTCTCATATAGATCCAGTGTTCTCGAATTTGCTGATAATTCTAAAAACGGTTGTATGACCAAATACCTTACTATAATAACACCGGACAGCTGTATACTAGTATATCTTATTTTATTTCAAGGAATGGAGTTCGCTGTTCAAAGGAGCCACCAAACTGCACTCCTTGAAATAAAATAAGGTATAGCATTGGCGTGAGTGCGGACCTGACATCTAGCGCAGAGGGATGGAATTACGTCCACATATACAAATATTAACATAGCGAGATTCGGACTATTGTTTAAAACGTGAGTTACTAATGTGGAATAATATATGAAACACTTAAGAAATGTTGAATAATATTTAATGTAAAATTATTATCTTATATCAAAGCTGCATATTATGAGAAATATTGCATACTTCATATTACTTTCCATAATTAATTGTTACATATTTTTTCTTTGGTTTACCGAGACAAAATCAATCTAATATTAGGAATGAATTTATAGTAATGTTTTATATTATACGCATTGCTGACAACTGCAAAGATAAAATTGATAGTAATCTGATGCTTGTAATAATTAGTAAAGGTACGTGGACAACAATAAAACTTAATTTGATAAAACCTTAAAATCCAATACATTTTAACTTCCATTTATTTATTAGGTCTAAATAAAAAAACTAATTTGTATTTTTCTATCAACACAAATACGAAGGAATTAGGCCTACTAAAGAATGTTGTTGACTTACGTTTTATGAACTGTCGAAAATCGAAAGTACGATTTGGGGCAATCTGTAATGCTGCAATTGTCACAATTATAAACAGCACATATACACCCAGACAATTTAACACTAGTACTAATTCATAAAACTATTAACAAATTAACTAGCCCAGCAACAATATACATTTCAGTTGATTACAGCTTGTTTCGCGAGTATCTCCATCCTGGCAGGTAGGTAGCAGCACCATCGTCGTTCGCACGTAAAACTGCTAGCTGTCCGGTATTATTATAGTAAGGTATTTGGTATGACCTGGTGCCGGTCCTAACAAATGAACCTTAAACAACAATATCTTTGCATTCAATTGTTTTTACTAATCCATGGCCAACTATGATTAGCATGCATTAAAAACTAGTGCAGTTTCTGTGGCGGGTGTATTTGTATTTTTTTTTTTCAGATTTTTTTTATCCCCAGCCAAAAATTATTTTTGTGCGAGATCGTGCGTATTTGCTTGTTTTCCGAACAAAACCAATACGCGGTAAGTGTCAAATACCACATTCAGTATTCCCAACGTAACACACATAACAATTTCCCTCTTCTTACCGCTTAAGCACCATATTCATAAGATTTCCTCCGCCAACATATTATTTTTAGAGACGTTTAACATAGTAATAATTATAAATTGGAAACTTACCACTGCAATTTCACCTAAATTGCACTGTTAATAAAATTATTGTTTTAAATATTTGCAAAAATTAAGTAAACTCTACAACACCACAAAAGTTAATGCATTTGTAATGCAAGTAACATTAAGGAAGCCGTGAAAAAATCAACAAGATTCCAGATGCCGATGTTATTACTGCAATATGTTATATAAATAATATTGTTAAAATATTAAAATGAAAAATAAATCATTACATAACCTTACCGTTTGTTTCAAGTTTGCATTTATAGTCTGGGAAAAAAAAGACAGACGTATATCACGGCCTGCTGGAGTATAGTAAACACAGAAAACATTTTATAGCAACAATGTTGAAGAAAGATATTTTGGTTTTCCGAAGTTGCCGTGATTAAACGGAAACCAACGTGGAGATTTCATTGCAACTAATTAGAAATTCGTCTTTCAGGTATGTAATAAACGATCTTCGCACAAAATAATATACGTTACAAGAGCGGTATGTTGACGTTTTCATGGTCGAGGAAAAGATCTTTTCCTCGACCATGAAAACGTCAACATACCGCTCTTGTAACGTATATTACTATTAATGGTATGATTGGATGCAGGATTTTTTCTCTACAAAAAACTTCAATGATATTTTCTTATACAATCATTAAGGGAGCTAATGTAACAAAGTATAAATTTTAGCGTATTCCAAGTCACTACGTTTTATACAAAATGCGTTGTTAATTATTGTCAACTAATTTTATAATACAAGCGATTATAATGTGTATTACAAAAAGATTCTTACAATAAAATAATGTATTATAATTATTACTTAATAAAGCTTTTTCTATATACGAGTGTCATTATTTTATTCTTGTAAAATTCCACTTCTCAGTGCATAATTGCATATTAATTATGAACGGCAGCCATTTGTTAGCGGGGCCTCAAGGAGTTTAAATCTACATTGTTTCTTCAGCACACAGCTTATACTTTTTACCCAACAGTATGTTGAATGTAATCTCTTTCAGTAATCCAAGCCAACACTCAAGTGGTTAGATATCAGTAATAATAACAGATAAATCTGTGACTGTAACTGATAGAAATATTGGAATTAAATTCATTAAACCTTACATAAAAGACACAAATGTGATTTCACCAGATCACTACGCGGCCTATGTGACTGTCAAAGCGCAATGATTGGAGTATATGCAAGAAAATAATATTTTTGAATTCTAATTTCGCTAGAATTTGGATATAATAATCAGTTGCCCAGTAAATGTCTGTCGCTTACGTAGCTTTTGCTAAGCCCATGTCTGGTTTTCAATGCTTTGGATTATCATATTCAAATGAATGAAGAACAAATCGATTCATAGAAAAGGTCCAACGCAAGGCAGCAAAATATGTCAAAATGGGGAAGGGACATGGTGAGGAGATAGTAAAAGACTTAGGGTGGGAACCTCTCAAATCAAGGCGACGAAAAACCAGACTCACCGCATTGTTTAAGGCACAAATGGGACACAAAGCATGGACCGATATCAATGCTAGATTAGTAACACCTTCATACTTTAGGCAGGGCAGATCATATTAGGAAGTTTAAATGTAGAAAACAAAGAACGGACGTGGCAAAAGTTTCTTTTGTTAACCGCACAATAGTAGACTGGAACAGCTTACCTGCGGCAATCTTTAAGGGTGGCCCTCTTAAAATCAATACATTTAAGGAAAGGTTGAGAAGATTATACTGAAAATGTAATTGGAGGTGCAGTGTAATTATTTAAGTTGTGTCATGTAATTAATTGAGTTGATATGTAATTAATTAAATTGATATGTAATTAATTAAGATGATATGTAATTTAGTTGATATGTAAATAAATTAAGGTGATATGTAATTAATTAAGGTGATATGTAATTAAGTTAGTATGTAATTAATTAAGATGATATGTAATTATTTAAATTGGTAATAGTTGGGTTAAATAGAAGTACTTATAAGTTAGATTTACTTTTGCTTATCGTAGGCGTTATTATAGAATAGTTTTTAATTATAGTCCTAGGTTTATTGCATCTACTATTTATAGATTTACGTTTATTTTATTTTATTTCATTTAGGTTAATTTTATTTTATTTCATGTAATTGTAATTATTGTATATTATATATCACTGCCACCGGGTGTATACCCAATTGTAATGTTAATAAATACATACATACAAACAAACCACAGAACTCAAAAATTGAAATAATACGAGTAACAACATTATTATGGTTATTATCGATGCTAATACTATTTTAGACAAATCTAATTTGTCGATTCTGAATCGAAGATTTGTTAGAAGTTCAATTTAGTCCTGAGAAACAGAGATAATCCTAAAATTCAGGCTATTTTAATGATAATAATAAAAATAATAATAATAATAATAATAATAATAATAATAATAATAATAATAATAATAATAACAATAATATTTACTGAGATGTTTTATAAATATATTCAAATCATATAATTTATAATTACCTCACTCCCGAAAAAGTCAAAACTTGTGCTCGGGAGTGTTATTAAGGGAAGACTCCACTGAAAATCATGAACATTTTTCCAAATTTTTTTAGCTATTTCACTTATTCAGAATTTATATTTTCATATCCCAAATGGATTCAGCTCAATTCTGATTACAAATACTCGTATGTTTACACTTTTTAAATTAAGGCTGGAAGGGGGCGTGGAATTTAAAGAGCTGTCAAAATTGTTTTTCATCGAAGAATTCTTTTTTAAAATTTCTGGTTACAAATCTAGTAATTTTTTGTTGGCTCCCTGAAGTAACTAGATGAATGTAGCGGAGGAGAATATTAATTTACATAAATATTCATTTTATTTTCAAATCTATTTTTCTGTGTTCATTTTTGTTGATTCAACACCAACTTTCTTATGCCAAATATCAATCAATCTGGATGAAATATTTACTGCAAGTATTTATCATGTAGCTGCATGTTTCTATGCATTTATTTTGTGAGAAATGCTGCTAGTTTATTTTATTAATATTTTTCTTAAGAAAAATATTCATAAAATAAACTATCAGCATTAAGAAAATATTAATAAAATAAACTAGCAGCATTTCTCACAAAATAAATGCATAGAAACTTGCAGCTACCTCATAAATACTTGCAGTAAAAATTTCATCCAGATTGATTAATATTTGGCGTAAGAAAGTTGGTGTTGAATCAACAAAAATGAACACAGAAAAATAGATTTAAAAATAAAATGAATATTTATGTAAATTAATATTTTCCTCCGCTACGTTCATCTAGTAACGTCAGGGAGACAACAAAAAATTACTAGATTTGTAACCAGAAATTTTAAAAAAGAATTCTTCGATGAAAAACAATTTTGACAGCTCTTTAAATTTCACGCCCCCTTCCAGTCTTAATTTAAAAAGTGTAAACATACGAGTATTTGTAATGAGAATTGAGCTGAATCCATTTCGGGTATGAAAATATAAATTTTGAATAAGTGAAATAGCTAAACAAATTTGGAAAAATTTTCATGATTTTCAGTGGAGTCTTCCCTTAAAAGGGCAAAAGTAAAAATATACATTAAAATAATATAAAAATATGAACAAGGTGCATTACAAATTACATAAGACTAATTAAGATATAAAAATAAAGGCGATATTCTTAAGAGTTCGTTTTTTTGTTGGAAATTAGTTTCAACAATGAATAGCCTATATTGATTTCCTTTTTAAAAGCGAAATTATTGATTAATACTTAGTGTGGATAATTAAATAAAAGAATTGCATAGTTGGTGATTAGTCAACTGTCCGAAGACAGGCCTGAACCTGGTAAGTGACATCATAAACTTAGGCCAAAATAAGATCTATGCCTCACGTAACATTAAGTATTGCAATTAGCTTCACTTATCTGTAGAGAAATAGCACAGAATAATCATGATAATTTGATTTATTTCTTGTATTAATAAGTTAATAACATGCCTATATATTCGTAATTATGAAACTTTGAAATATTTATATATGAATTTTGTTGGATGATGGAAATGTTTATTTAAACAAATTTTAATGATTGTCTTACTAAACTGATTCAGTAGGAACAGAACAGATTTTATTATATTCCCATATGTACTATGAAAAAATCTGCTGTGGATTTTAAGAGAATAGGGAATAGGGACCCCTACGTCGGAAAGAGAGGACAGGGAAGACCACGTCTCAGATGGTCTGACATGTTTACCAAAGAGGCGGGGAAACAATGGTCGAGGACAGCAAAGAACAGAGTTTTGTGGAAAGAACTAGGGAAGGTCATTGTAAATAACGTAATCAGTATGAAGATATTGTAAATAGTAAAGTCAGTGTTGAGAAAGTGTCAGTTAAGTAGTGTAAATAGCAATCAGTGTTTGTCAAAGTACTGGTGTTAGTATAATGTGGGTAGTGCAAAAAAAATGAACAAAAAACAGAGTGCTGAGACTAATTAAAGTCTAACAGGGTTACTAACCATGTCACAACAGTAACATGCGTTACAACAGCGGTATGCTGAAGTTTTCATGTTCGAGGAAAAGTTTGAAAAAGCGAAACGTAGTTGAGCTTTTTTAATTTCCGAGAATTGAAAGAAAACATACCGCTCGTGTATCGTACATAATTTTGTGCGAAGATCGTTTATTACATATCTGAAAGAGGAATTTATAATTAGTTGCAATGAAATCTCCATCTTGGTTTCTGTTCAATGACGGCAAATTCGCAAAACAAAAATATCTATCTTCAATATTGTTGCTTTAAAATGTTTTCTGTGTTTACTATACTCCAGTAGGCCGTGATATACGTCTGTCTTTTTTTCCCCCAGTCTATTATGAGTCTGGAATCTTTTTGATTTTTTCACGGCTTCCTTAATATTACTTGCATCACGAATGCAGTAACTTTAGTGGAGTTGTAGAGTTTACTTAATTTTTGCAAATATTTAAAAACAATAATTAACAGTGCAATTTAGGTGAAATTGCAGTGGTAAGTTTCCAATTAATAATT
Source organism: Periplaneta americana (assembly GCF_040183065.1). Classification (NCBI taxonomy): domain Eukaryota; kingdom Metazoa; phylum Arthropoda; class Insecta; order Blattodea; family Blattidae; genus Periplaneta; species Periplaneta americana. Next base: position 210,763,843 of record NC_091117.1, on the reverse strand, counting down.
ATTACTATATTGAACGTCTCTAAAAATAATATGTTAAAAGCCTAAAGCAGTAAAATCAATATGTCACTTAAGCGGTAAGAAGAGGGAAATTGTTATGTGTGTTAGTTTGGGAATACTGAATGTGGAATTTTAGACTTTCCGCGGATTGGTTTTGTGCGGAAACCAAACAAATACGCACGATCTCGCACAAAAGTAGTATACACGACAAGCTCGCCTGGATTGGCTCACCAAGCGAGTACACTTGAGCCATCTCTGTCGAGGGGGTTCTAACCCCATCACAGGAGGCCTGTGCCCAACATGGGACATCAAGGCTAACATTCAATTCAATTCAATTCAGTAGATCAATGCATAAGAAAATAAAGTAACAAATTCTTAAAAACAATACTTTCACCATCATTTTATAAGTGTTTTTAAATATAAAAATATCTATTGAGACGGGTTTGCGTTACATAACAAATGAAGAGCATCAGATGGAAAACTTATTTAGCCCTCCCGCGGACGCAATGCATTTTGGTATGAATTACTTCTATTTTAACAGTACTGAATCTAACTATGATGTTAGTTTTCTCCAAAGACCACTCTTTCCAACATATATTTACATCACAAAAGCTACTGATTATTGATGACTATCTAATAGATCCGTACCTCATACCTCTGCAAAAGGTACCTCATACCTCTGCAAAAGGCAAATGCCGGGTAATATTTTGGTGAATCCTCGGATCTCACCTCATCTCACTACATCTCGCCAAATATTATTAAAAAAATTGCAAAAAAAATTGTAAAAATTGTAGAAAATTACTAAATTGTAAAACTATAAAAATATGTAAAAATTGTAATTGTAATATTGTAAAATTTTGACTTGTTCCACATCTTAAAGCTTCATTGCTCATGTAAGATCTATGGAATAAAATAAATGAATGAATCTGCGTCTTAATGGTCTCAATTACCTACGAGTAGTATTTCTGCGACAGTCTTACCCGAGTTGCTGGAAGAGTTGTCTTTGAAAATCCGTCGTGCAATGTGGTTCCAGCATGATGGCGCTGCAGCACTCTTCGATCATGAGGTACGTGGCCTCTTGAATGACACCTTTGACAACGGATGGATTGGACACAGAGGTCCAGTAGCCTGGCTCCCTCGCTCACCTGATCTGACATCATTGGATTTCTTTTTTTTTGGGGGGGGGGTACTGACTGACCTTTCCAGCGACAACAAAATGAAACTTCAACGTGCTCATAATTTGTGTGTACGTTTTGTAAGCAATGTTCGTAAATATGATCATATTACCCCATCCCTGGAAGCAATAGGTTGGCTTAAACTAGATAAGAAAAGAAATTTACATTCACTTCTCTTTCTCTTCGAAATCTTGAACTCTTCTATTCCTTCGTACCTGTCGTCTCGCTTCACTTACCTTTCTTCCCACCACAATCTGAACACACGCTCTCGCCATGAAACAATACTAACAATACCATCCCATCGCACCTCCTCATACTCATCCTCTTTCACAATAGCCCTGCCAAGACTCTGGAATTCGTTACCTGCTAGCATCAGGGACTGTCGAAATAAAATTCAATTCAAACGCAAACTTACTAGGCACTTGGTCAGTAATTGAGACTCGTTCAGACATGGTTTCTTGTAAATAGTTCTTTTAATCTACCACAAAATATCTCAATATCCGGTAATTTCATCACTATAGAATTTTGTTATTGTAGGTTTAATTTGTAATTTAGTAAATACAAAAATATTCTTTGTTCTTAACTTCTATGATAAAATGTCTAGCTTTCATTAATCAGGTATTCTTGTCGTACTTTAATTTTTATTGTAATTGTAATTGTAAATTTAATATTAATTGTAATCTTATTGTTCATGTTATAGTTGTAATCCCCTGGTAGAGGGGCAGAGAAGGCCTGACGGCCTTATCTCTACCAGGTTAAATAAATAAATCTAAATCTAAATCTAAATGTATTGTGGGTCCCTATCACCACGGCATGGCGCGTCCTCAGGTTGCGGATAGAGGAGACGGCCTCCAGATATGGAGGGTAGCTGCGAATATATTGAATAAGAAGTCGTGGACAGCCGATAAGGGGTGGTCGTCCAGCTTGGGGGTTGGGCGAAGGGCTAACAACCCATCACCGTAAAAAACAGCTTGTTACGAATCCCTACAATACGTAGATGGGAGGATAATATTAAAATGGATTTGAGGAAGGTGGGATATGATGATAGAGACTGGATTAATCTTGCACAGGATAGGGACCGATGGCGGGCTTATGTGAGGGCGGCAATGAACCTTCGGGTTCCTTAAAAGCCATTTGTAAGTAAGTACGTAAGTAAAGGGGGGGTACATGAAAACCCTGGTATACAGTTGTAAAAAAAAGTGGCCGCACTCGTGAACAACGAATATTTTCCAAGTCCACTTCGGGTCACGGTGATGTTATACGATACATGTGCTTGTAGAAGCAGTTCAGGAACTATGGAATTATTTCGTATTTGCGTCTCGTAGATCAGCGATAGAGTTCTCGCTTAATGATTGGAAGATTGTGAGTTTGGGCCTTATTCAAGTTTTCATTTTATTTTGTAATCGTTCTTTAGCGATATAAATAATATTCAAGTTATTTATATTTTGTTATCGTTCTTTTAGCGATATAAATAATATTCAAGTTAATTTTTTTTTTTTTGCATTCTGTTATCGTTCTTTAGCGATATAAATAATAAAGTCAACATTTGTATTCTGTTAAAGTTCTTTAAGGACATAAATAATATTCACGTTATTTATATTCTGTTAGGTATTGTTCTTTAACGAAATAAATAATATTCAAGTTATCATTTATACTGTTGTTCTTTCGCGTATAAATAACCATTTTTCTTTGCAAAATAGGTTATTTTATTTAAATTATTAATTACATATTCTATAAGATCTTATATTAATTAAACAAATACTACAATTATGCAATAAAGCAACACACAGAGTACTTTAATTATAGTAGATATCAGGCAACGTGGTCCAACAACATGTAACATCACCTGTGTCCGAATTGTAGCGAAGATACCCGAAGGGAACTTTACTTCTAGAGAGCGGCCACTTTTTCTTTTGACATCTGTACAAGACTCCCATGGAGACACAAGATCTTGTAGCAGGAATTCAAGTAGCAACTGGAGTCATCCGAGATATGCCGGGAATCTTTCCAAGAGTTCGACATGGCATAACCAGGTGATGCACAAAGTGTATCGAAGTTGGTGGCAGCCATTTGGAGGACCTTCTGTAATTGATTAAAATTCTGTTTACTTACAGTATTTCAATTGTCCTTTTAACTTTTTTCCTACTTTTGTGAGACGTACTGCCTACGTCCTCCTCCACATTTCAGAGACGCTAGCACGTAAACAAAGCTTTCCTAAGCATGGGTTCATTAACAAAATACGATCACATGGTACCCATCTACCTACCACCTAGCCTTGTAACATATTATATTTTTTACGCGCTGTATCATTAACTGGATTATTCATTATCGCTAAAATCATCTCTTGCCGCGCGCAACGCGTTTGCGGCAGTTACATCTAAATATAGCATATTTTTCCGCTACGATGCACTTGTGCCGAACATAATATTTCTGTTTTAATTTAGTGACTATTCCTATAGCGCTAAAAGTCAAGATGCAGCCTAGCTAGGAACAGGCATTTCACAAACATAAGCAGAATATCGTTGTCATGAAAATCGGGTGTAAACATGAAGCTTCTTCTCAGAGTATCTGCACAGAGCTTCATTCGGAATAAGACACATCTCAACCGAGCTGAGTTGACCCTTACCACATCTAGCTGAAGATCTCTCCGTCGATGGCGATCAGTACCTAACACACAAAGCCAGAAAAGAATCTGGGAAATTGGTTACAAATAGGAAGTCCAAATCTAACATTTATATTGAAAGTTAAATCTTATGTGAAAAGACATGTTAAAACGTGATGTAAATTTAAGAGTTGAAGTGCCTCTTCACTAGCTTCACTTGAGGAACCGCCACTGGTTGTCACAAGAGTAAAGATCAGCTTCTAGAAATTCGGTAGCATCGTGAGCTAATACTTCTTATAATCACATCTGAGCACTGGTCCGTCCTGTCTTTGCTATGACAATTTCAAAACCAGAACGAGAAACTTGAAAGAGAGTTGTGATTTGTCTCCACTAAATTTATAAATGATGTAAGTAATATAAGAACGGGAATGCTGGCCTGAATATAGGAATGTGAAGGACCAGCACAAACAATAAGTCATAAGTTATCATATATCATATTATATCGTCGCCTGAATGCAAGAACTAGGTAACTTGATTTTTCACATTTTGTGACATTGCCTATTTACTTATTTATTGCACTAAGGAAAATGTCTCGTTTTCTTGTACCTATTTGTTATATTGAAAAATAGATGTCGCTGGTATCGTTCGATCAGTTACCAAGTTCTTGCATTATATTTTTTGCGATTTTTGCTATGCTATAAAAGAGGTAACTAAAAAACGCAAATTTCGAGTTACCTAGTTCTTGCATTCACGTGACGATATCATATCATATCGTATCGTATCGTATCATATCATATCATATCATATATCATATCATATCATATCATATCATATCATATCATATCATATCATATCATATCATATCAAATTAATTTATCATGGAGACAAAAGTAATGTCAGTGTAAATTGATTTTGTCTGTTGTTTGTCATTAAGTTGAGTTCATTGGCTAAAAGAAGTTCATATAGAATTGTCGCAATAATTATATCATCGTTGTCAGAAAACGTTAATCATGTAGTTATATACAGAAACATTATATATTTCTTAAAGTGACGCAAAGTACCTCGTAAATAAGACTTGGCCTTCGGAACTAACTAAAGGTATAAAACCATAGGCTATATTGTCATACAAGTTGTATGTAGACTGGATGGAGTTAGACTACGTATGTGTGAAATTTTCTTATACTGTGCATTGCATTGCAGTGTTAGTGATAATTAAGGAAGTGTGGTAAGTAGATAGAATTGAGAACAAGAGTGGAATAGAAAGAAATATACATTAAAAGCAGTGCTGACATATAATACAGGATGTCTGACTTAAGCTTTTTTTTTTTGCATCCCAAATAACAGTCGAGACATGTGGAAGTTATTTTATGGTTTTCGTATGCTGAATCAGAGGTGGGTATAGTGTGAATGTTACGAATTTTAGTTTTCGTATGATAATTTTATGTTAAACACATACTATCAATCTGTTACATTAATTATTTATTTTCTTTCTCCTTTCCAATGTTTATTCAACTCTTGGATAATGTTTTATCGAGTTATTTGTTTTTCTTGTAGTTCCTATAAGATCGTTTTCTTAATACGCAAGTCATACCTAAACCTTCAAATCTATACTAATAATAAATCTGTAGCCGAAATTTTTCTGGTAATTTTCGATTTTCCAAAAATAATTGGTCCTAACATATAAAATTAACCACCCTGAAACCGAAAATCGCTTTTTTGAAATTTTTGTTTGTATGTCTGTCTGGATGTTTGTTACCTTTTCACGCGATAATGGCTGAACCGATTTATATGAAAATTGGAATATAAATTAAGTTCGTTGTAACTTAGATTTTAGGCTATATGGCATTCAAAATACTTTATTTAAAAGGAGGATTATAAGGGGCCTGAATTAAATAAATCGAAATATCTCGCTTATTATTCATTTTTCTAAAAAATGTTACATAACAAAAAGTTTCTTTAAAAACGATTTCCGATAAGGTTTATTCTTTACAAAATTTTGATAGCACTGATATTTAATGAGATAAGTGAGTTTTAAAATTAAAATAACGCCATCTAAGACGGTGCAATGAAATAACAAATGACTTCGTCTACAAGGGGCCTTGGACAGCAACAATCGAAAGCTATTAAACATAGTCTACAGAGAATGTTTCTGTGTTTGCATGAAGTAATATCGGAAGCTAAATTAACCGATTTGTATAATTAATTATTATTTCACCATTGGAAAGTGTAGTTTCTGTAGATGGACATAATGCTATAATGTTATTACAGTAACTTCTGAGTAAATCGAGGACAGGTAAGATTAAAATAGCTGCTTATGCACAGAAAATTTGATAGGCTATTTTGTAGATTTGTTTTCTGTATTTCTTAAAATAATATTTATGTATACACTCATTTTAATCTCAGAGAATTAACGAACAACGAGAGTGTATTGATTTAGTATGCAATAATAGTACGTTAGCTTAGCAATCCATTATTTTATAATTGAAATTTTAACTATGCTCAATTGAATCGTGTTAAGATACATAAAATAGGCTATTTATGCAATAAATGCAATGCAAAAAAAATTGGGTAATGAGCCAAGCAGATTATGTTGCGCTGTTGTAAAAGTTGTTGCTTCTGACATTCAAGAGCCCCAAAACAAATTAAAAACTTACTTATCGGAGTACATCCGTTATCAACGCACTTTTTATATAATATAATATAATATAATATAATATAATATAATATAATATAATATAATATAATATAATATAATATAATATAATATTATATAATATAATAATATATTATATTATATTATATTATATTATATTATATTATATTATATTATATTATATTATATTATATTATATTATATTATATTATATTATATAATATAATATAATATAATATAATATAATATAATATAATATAATATAATATAATATAATATAATATTATATAATATAATAATATATTATATTATATTATATTATATTATATTATATTATATTATATTATATTATATTATATTATATTATATTATATTATATTATATTATATACTAATAATAAATATGTAATCGAAAATTTTCTGGTAATTTTCGCTTTTCCAAAAATAATTGATGTTAACATGCATAATTATTCATCCTGAGACCGAAAATCGCTTTTTTGAAATTTTTGTTTGTCTGTCTGTCTGTCTGTCTGTCTGTCTGTCTGGATGTTTGTTACCTTTTCACGCGATAATGGCTGAACGGATTTCGATGAAAATTGAAATATAAATTAAGTTCGTTGTAATTTAGATTTTAGGGTATATGGCATTCAAAATATTTCATTTAACGGGGCCTGAATTAAATCGAAATATCTAGCTTATTATTGGTTTTTTGTGAAAAATGTTACATAACAAAAGTCTCTTTAAAAATGATTTCCGATAAGTTTTATTCTATGCAAATTTTGATAGGACTGATAGACTTTTAAAACAACAAACACACTACATTTTCACCGCCACCTCAGATTGTAGCGTTGTTGTTCCTGCAGTAATTCCCATGTGCAAAATATAAAATTTTTGAGTAGGAAGAAAAAACACATTTATTCATTGCATGGCAATGGTACATAGGAGATCGTGAATTCTTACATTTTCGAAAGAAAGAAATATAATTACATATCACTGTTTATGCTGTATCACTATTTAAGTTATTTGAAGGGTTCAGAACCATAGTGGGCCAAGCGCCATTTACAGAAGACGTAGAAAACAGTGGTTAAAATTAAGTTATTACAATAATTCAATGGAAACATATAGCAAGTAATATCAAGTTTACAGATTAAAACTAAATCATATGTCAATCTTCATTAAACTATGGTTGCATGTAATAACAAATAAGAAACATGTTAAAGGAATTGTCATTGCACCAAATGAGTGCTCTCTGGACCAAAATGATCGCATTTTAATTATTTAAATACAATTTAAATTAAGTAACATATTAAACGATTTAGCCTTCTAATAAACACGAATGTTCCCTGGATCAAATTATGTAATTACTTTATATTTATTTCTAACCGGTGCAGCGGAGCGCACGGGTACGGCTAGTTTATTAAATAAATTTTGTTTTATTTCATCTATACTAATAATAAATTTGTAGCCGAAATTTTTCTGGTAATTTTCGATTTTCCAAAAATAATTGGTCCTAACATATATAATTAAACACCCTGAAACCGAAAATCGTATTTTTGAAATTTTTGTTTGTATGTCTGTCTGTATGTGTGTTACCTTTTCACGCGATAATGGCTGAACCGATTTATATGAAAATTGGAATATAAATTAAGTTCGTTGTAACGTAGATTTTAGGCTATATGGCATTCAAAATACTTTATTTAAAAGGGGGGTTATAAGGGGGCCTGAATTAAATAAATCGAAATATCTTGCTTATTATTGATTTTTGTGAAAAATGTTACATGACAAAAGTTTCTTCAAAAATGATTTCCGATAAGGTTTATTCTTTACAAAATTTTGATAGGACTGATATTTAATGAGATAAATGAGTTTTAAAATTAAAATAACGCCATCTAAGACGGTGCAATGGATTAAGAACAAATGACTTCGTCTATAAGGGGCCTTGGACAACAACAATCGAAACAGGGGCCTTGGACATCAACAATCGAAAGCTATTAAATATTGCCTACAGAGAATGTTTCTGTTTTTGTATGAAGTAATATCAGAAGCTAAATTAACCGATTTGTATAATTAATTATTATTTCACCATTGGAAAGTGTAGTTTCTCTAGATGGAAATAATGCTATAATGTTATTACAGTAACGTCTGAGTAAATCGAGGACAGGTAAGATTAAAATAGCTGCTTATGCACAGAAAATTTGATAGGCTATTTTGTACATCGTTTTCTGTATTTCTTAAAATAATATTTATGTACACACTCATTTTAATCTCAGAGAATTAACGAATAACGAGAGTGTATTGATTTAGTATGCAGTAATAGTAAGTTAGCTTAGCAATCCATTAATTTATAATTCAAATTTTAACTATGCTCAATTGAATCGTGTTAAAATACATAAAATATATATGCAATAAATGCAATGCAAAAAAAAATTGGGTAATGAGGGAAGCAGATTATCTTGCGCTGTTGTAAAAGTTGTTCCCTGGATCAAACGTCCTATTTTAATTATGTAATTACTTTATATTTATTTCTAACAGGTGCAGCGGAGCGCACGGGTACGGCTAGTTCGTAATAAAGAACGTATCTTTAAAGAACAGACAGTGCAGAATTTTAACGCAATTTATTCACTTATTGCAATATATTTTGAGAATGTCACGCCTATTGACATTGCCATGAGAACGTCAAAATCTAGCTAGACCAAGAAAAAAGTTGGATTCACACAGATCACCTTTCAATTGTTTACTATGCTTTTCTTATTATAATGTCTAAAAAATTATGGATTGGTTGTGTTCTGTTTTTATTGTGTACTTTAATTTAGGTGTTGATGTAAGTTTTCTATTTGTCTTTTATTGCGTTGCAAAAAATTAGTATAGCCTATCTTCTATGTAGTATATGGGCCAAAATACTATTTTTTCTACATGTTTGTTATTCTCGTAATTTAGTATCTGTGTTTGTTCTATATTGTGTACGAATAATTCTCCTTTTTTGCGTTTATTCTTTCTTACGATGTTCTCTATTATGTTGGGGTTGTATCCTTTCCCTGTGCTATGTATTTGATAGTGTGCATTTCTTTCTTATAGTCTTGTTGGCTCTTAGGAATGTTGATGAGTCTGTGTATCATGGATCGGAATGTTGCGTGTTTGTGTTGTGTATGTGCGTTACCATGGCAGTGGGTTTCGTGTATATATATATATATATATATATATATATATATATATATATACATATATATATACTAGTGGCTTGTGCAGCAAATATTGCTGCAAACTAAGTTCGTTACACGTTCAAATAAAAATTTTTCAGATTTATTTTCAATGAAGAATACTTCTCTTTTGATAGTTATTTGCTTCCATAATAATGAAACATACTCCCTCTGAATGGATTTTTTAGGCCAAATACTTTTTCTTGAACCTATCCAACTTCTGTTTTTGAGTTTCAACGCGAAAACGCAAGTATCAATGTCAGGACGATAGCAGTAGCTATTTCAGGTCATTGTGGATTGTAGGCAAAAGTTAAAAAAAATGTCAGGTTTGCTAAGCTTTCGAACAATAGCATTTTCGTATAGCTGCTGCATGTAGAACTTGAAATGTAGAGCGTAAAATCATTTTCTCCTACTAAGAGATCTTGCTGAAATGATCTGGAGACAACAAAATTTTCTAGGCCTCTTATTTTATCAGTAAGTAATACCTTTTGATCTTTCCTTAGGAACTGTAATTTTTGGGTTCTCTCGAGCCAATACTGAAGACAATGACACATATCAATATCTACACTACACCGCCATTAAGTATATGAAAAAGACCCAACCCCACTGGTTTAATAAGTATAAAAATATTTGATTTTTAATAACAATATTATTATCTTACTTAAGTTTGTACTTTTATATATAGCAGCCACTCAGTAAATTATAGAAATGAAGATCTAAATTAAGATATTCTCTACATTTACTTACATAACCACAAAACGTTTCACTTTCATGCCATCAATATAGCATCAATATTATGTACAATTAATTAAAAAATAGATGCATCATGATATTAACTATAATAATATTTAATTTCTAATGGTAATAATATCATCAAACCGCCTCAAGTTTCGTAGATTTGAATATGCAACACACAGCTGTACTCAGAAAATTATACACTGCAGAATCAGATTTTAATGACAAATTGAATTGAGCTCTAAATATGTCGGCAATCCTGCAGGTCATGGCCTTCGTGTAATAGCCTATTGTTTATTGTAGTGTGTGTTTTGTTCTGAAATTCAATCAAGTCGGCCGTGATTCAATAAAAATTAGTTCTCAAAACTGACAACAGATGGATTTTGGAAAATAGGAAAATTATGTAGGAAAATTGACATTTCACTGAAAACTACTAGTCTTCCGAAAAACTTTGGATGCCAGGCATGTAAATGAGGTGTCACTCATTAAAATCCGTTAGCCGTTTTCCCGTAATTTCCATTACCAGTTCAAATTATACATATATTTATTTATTTATTTATTTATTTATTTATTTATTTATTTATTTATTTATTTATTTATTTATTTATTTATTTATTTATTTATTTATTTATTTATTTATTTATTTATTTATTTATTTATTTATTTATTTATTTATTTATTTATTTATTTATTTATTTATTTATTTATTTATTTAACCTGGTACAGATAAGGCCATCAGGCCTTCTCTTCCCCTCTACCAGGGGATTACAACTACAATATTAAGAATACAATTACAATTACAAAGTAGGACATAGCATTGCATCGAACATCAACAAATCGGCATTTAACGCGGAAAATTATTGCAGTGGCCAAAATAAGCACGCATCTTCCTCCATGTTTTTATCGCCAGTAACCGAAGAAGAAATTTATAATATTGTTAAATCCTTAAAAAATAATGTCTCACCGGGAATCGACAAAATTACAAATAACACATTAAAGATTATCATCAAACATATATTAAAACCGCTTGTTTATGTGTTCAATCAATGTCTCACCCAAGGAGTTTTCCCAGAATCTCTGAAAAATGCTGTAGTTGTACCGGTCCATAAGTCAGGGGAAAGAAAAAGTCTGAATAACTATAGACCTATATCCTTGCTCTCCAGCTTCTCAAAGATATTAGAAAAATGTTTAAAAACAGATTAGTAAATTACTTAGAGAAAAATGAAATTCTGTCCAAACATCAGTATGGCTTCAGAAATAAATTATCTACGGATGACGCAATTATTGAAGTCACTGGTAAAATTATGCAGGAGTTGGATAACGGTTCTAGATGTTTAGGGATTTTCTTAGATTTAAAGAAAGCTTTTGAAACGGTTAACCATCATTTACTTCTGGACAAATTATTTGATATAGGAGTCAGGGGTATTGCGCATAAGTTATTTCAATCATATTTAAACAAAAGAACTCAGGTAACCAAAATTGATGATAATATCAGTGAAAATGTAAATATTGATATAGGTGTCCCTCAGGGAACAATTTTAGGTTCTATTCTATTTTTAATATATATTAATGATTTATTAAACATTGATTTGAAAGTACATAATGGCTCCTGTTATTCTTACTCTGATGATACGGTGGTGATTTTCAGTGGTTTAACTTGGGAGGACACTTATAAACATGATCAAAAACTGGCTTGATGCAAATTTCCTATCTCTAAATATAACTAAAACTACTTTGGTGCCATTTTCTTTAACAGTCTCTGGATTGAACAAATTGAAATCACTTTCTCATTTAAAATTAATAATCCACAACTCATTTTGTAAACTCTCTACAACCTGTAAGTGCCCTTGCCTGAAAGAATCTGTAGATGTGAAATACCTGGGAATTATTGTTGATCAGCATTTGAAATGGGATAGACAAATCACCTTTTTATGTAACAGGATACGTAAAACAATTTACAAATTTGTAAACCTTCGCCATTACTTGCCTACTCATGTATTACGTTTGGTTTATTTGGCTATAGTTGAATCTGTTATCCAATATGGTATAACTGGATGGGGAGGCATTACAAAAACTGCTCTTTTTCCTCTAATTATGTTGCAAAAACGTATAATCAAAATTTGTTTGAAAAGGCGACTGGATTATCCAACAAATTTGATCCATTCCGAATTGAATGTTTTTAGAATTGACCAAATTTATAAATACTCTTTAATGAAATTCTATCATAAAAATAGAATGAAATTTGTAGCTCAGCCACATGCTCATAATACAAGACGAAATGAAATTCTTAATTTAGTTGAACCTAAATATTTCACATCTGCTGCTTTACTACACAGTACAAATTATGGTTCACGTCTATATAATTCGATAATAAAATTTAATCCAGAATTGACTACTTTAAGCAATGAAATTTTCAGATCCAGAATTAAAAAATTTATATGACAGACTTCCCTGTATATATATTATGTACCATGTATTGTAAAACAAGTTTATTTCTATCCTAAGTGTATTTTTCTATTTTATCTTGGTTACTATATCAACATGACCTGCACTTATTATACTACTAATAATAATTTAATATTAATCCATCAATCTCAACATCGTCTCTTTTTTCACTCAGTTATTACTAGTATTATTATTTACTAATTTTATTATCATCTTTATGTGAGTTTTTTTATTAAGTATTTTGTCTACAAAGTATGTATATCTATGTAACGGAACTGTCCCCGAACACGAGCTTTGCTCTTTCGGGGTATTTTAATGTAACGTTTTTATGTATATGTTATTATTAAATAAAATCTAAATCTAAATCTAAATTATTATTACAATTAATATTAAATTTACCAATACAATAAAAATCAAAGTACTAAAAGATTAACGGATTAATATAAGCTAGACAGTTTATTGTAAAAGTTAAGAATAGAGAAGCATTTCTTTTATTGATTAAGTAAAAATTAAACCTACTCTACGCAGTACGAAAATATTTAATAAGCTTGCTTTTGAACGCTACTAAATTCCGACAGTCTCTGATGTCACTGGGTAGGGTATTCCACAAGCGCGAGAGCGAGATTGTGTATGATGATGAATACGATGAAGTCTTATGTGTTGGTATGGCTAGTATGCGGCTATTTTGCGTGCATGTGAAGAGATTATGATATGATGACAGGTATCTGAAACGGGAGGCAAGGTAGGTAGGTGTAGAGGTGTGAAGGACTTGGAAAAGGAGAACAAGAGAATGAAAATTTCTACGTTCGTTAAGCCGTAGCCAGTTTAGAGTTTGGAAGGATGGGGTAATGTGGTCAGCGCGACGGACATCGCAGACGAAGCGAACACAAGAATTATGAACACGTTGTAATTTTTGCGACTGGTTGACATTGAGGTCAGTCAGTAGAAAATCACAATAATCGAACTGGGGCATTACTAGTGTTTCCACTAGTATTTTCTTGAGTGATAGCGGAAGGAATTTTCGAATGCTGTTTCAGGAATGTAGTATGGAAAGCACTTTTTTGGTTATTCCAGTAATATACAGAGTGTTTCAGAAATAAATACCAATTTTTTAGAGATGATAGGTTGTGCCTAGGTGATTATATTTTGCATAGGAATATGGTGTCCACCACGACCCGTTCTCTCACTGTCCAATGTCAATATGCTGTCTATCCGTCTGGAAGTTATGTAGCACTGTGAGAGACCATATGTTCTAAGACATACGAGATCGATAACAACCCGCATGGAGTTGTACGATGTCGACGTAGTTTGCTTAATGGGACATCTTATATTTAATTCTTTCAATATCTCTCACTTTTGCTCTTACGAACACCTTTAAATTATTTACACTGCTACGCCATCTTTCGATTCGTAGTGCTATGTAGTGTATCTGCTGACTGATCTCCTTAATGTTTTGTTTCTAATATCGACGGAGTACATGTCGTGGTGGGCCGGTTCATTGGCCAGCACGGTCACCTGACCTCATGCCTCTTGAATTTTATTTGTGGGCACACATGAAGGCTTTGGTATATCAGAACACGGTAGACACTGAGGAAGACCTAGTGGCACTAATTGCCGCCGCTGCAGGCGAAGTTCGCGATAACGCACGTGATGTCTAACGGTCCTTAGTCCGACGAATGGAATTGTGTCGTCAGGGCAACGGCGGACACTTTAAACACGTTCTGTGACTTACGTTTCAAGTAAATGCAAATGTAAACTGGATACAACTGATCTTCACTTCTCGTGTCTTCTCTTCTTAACCAAAGTAGACATCTTGTGCTTCGGACCCCATACCATTGTGAGATGATAAAAAGTAGCCTGCTCTGTACGTATTGCTCCCTCTTTCATTCCAAAGCATATCCGGCTGCCTATCCCCCAGGGTACGCTATGCCAACTTCCTGTCCTTAAACTGAATAACCAGACCCAACCTACCATCCATAAAAAATTCGGTACTCATTTCTGAACACCCTGTATATTTGTTGTCTGTTTTTGTTATTGTGATGTCGACACAATCATGAACACACCCCACAATAGAAAACCAGAAGATAGCGCGGATTTTTCACTAGGCTTCGGACAATGAAGAATATCACTTCGAAACTAGTCAGCCAGGTAAATTCCTCATATTAACACAATAAAAAAGTTAAAAGTTAATCAAATATTATATCAGTGTTAAAAGTGTAAAAGAACAATGAAATAAAGTATGACTTGAGGCTTTCCAATGAAATAATGTTTTCATTACTTGTAAACATAGTTTATCAGCGTTTTTAATATGTTAGTTTTTTATGTAATGTAAGAGCTTAATGGGTAGTAAGAATAAAGCTTAAGTACTTTCTCAAGGTTTATACTTTTGAGTATGAGCACTTCCTGTGATTATATACTCGTAACCACTAGAACATACTCATTTTCGTAAGAATAAAGACATTCTACCTAACGCGAATATATAGTCATCTCTACAGCCTTCTTGATCGTTTAAAAGTTAGTATGTACTCGTGTTACCTATCCTCTTTGACCACATTGCACCGTGATGCTCAGTTTTTTTTTATAGACTTTCACACGCTATCCGCATGCTGTAGTGGTTTGTGTTTTGCATTTTATAAATAGCCTAAATCTATACTAATAATAAATCTGTAGCCGAAATTTTTCTGGTAATTTTCGATTTTCCAAAAATAATTGGTCCTAACATATATAATTAACCACCCTGAAACCGAAAATCGCTTTTTTGAAATTTTTGTTTGTCTGCCTGTCTGTCTGTCTGTCTGTCTGTCTGTATGTTTGTTACCTTTTCACGCGATAATGGCTGCACGGATTTCGATGAAAATTGGAATAAAAATTAAGTTCGTTGTAACTTAGATTTTAGGCTATATGGCATTCAAAATACATTATTTAAAAGGGGGGTTATAAGGGGGCCTGAATTAAATAAATCGAAATATCTCGCTTATTAATGATTTTTGTGAAAAATGTTACATAACAAACGTTTCTTTAAAAATGATTTCTGATAAGTTTTATTCCTTTAAAAATTTTGATAGGACTGATATTTAATGACATAAATGAGTTTTAAAATTAAAATAACTGCCATCTAAGGCGGTGCGGTGTATTGAAATAAAAAACAAATGACTTCGTCTATAAGGGGCCTTGGACACAACAATCGAAAGCTATGAAAGATAGCCTACAGACAATGTTTCTGTGTTTTATTAAGTAATATCGGAAGCTAAATTAACCGATTTGTATAATTAATTATTATTTCATCATTGGAAAGTGTAGTTTCTCTGGATGGACATAATGCTATAATGTTATTACAGTAACTTGTGAGTGAATTGAGGACAGGTAAGATTAAAATAGCTTCTTATGCACAGAAAACTTGATAGGTTATTCTGTATATCCATTTCCTGTATTTCTTAAAATAATGTTTATGAACATATTTATTTTTATCTCAGAGAATTAACGAACAACGAGAGTGTATTGATTTAGTATGCAGTAATAGTACGTTAGCTTAGCAATCCATTATTTTATAATTCAAATTTTAACTATGCTCAATTGAATCGTGTTAAAATACATAAAATATATATGCAATAAATGCAATGCAAAAAAATTGGGTAATGAGCCAAGCAGATTATGTTGCGCTGTTGTAAAAGCTGTTCCTCCTGAGATTCAAGAGCTTCCACAACAAATTAAAAACTTTCTAATTCGAGTACATCCATTTTCAACACACTTTTTACATAATATAATATAATATAAACATAATAATAAATCTGTACCAAAATTTTTCTGTTAATTTTCGCTTTTCCAAAAATAATTGGTAATAACAATTAAGAAACATGTTAAAGGAATTGTCATTGCACCAAATGAGTGGTCTCTGGATCAAAATGATCGCATTTTAATATTTTAAATACAATTTAAATTAAGTAACATATTAAACGATTTATCCTTCTATCAAACACGAATGTTCCCTGGATCAAATGTCCTATTTTAATTATGTAATTACTTTATATTTATTTCTAACGGGTGCAGCGGAGCGTACGGGTACGGCTAGTAAATAAATAAATAAACAACAAATTAATTAATTAATTTAATTTAATTAATAAACAAATAAGTAAATAAATAAATAAACATTAAAGAGAGAGTGAATCAGATAAGTGATGGACACTTGAGTATATTCTACTATGCTTCCATGTTATGAGTATGTAATCAAAAATGAGTAGGTACTCAAATGTTTTTATTCTTACTAACAAGAGTATATACTAAAAAAAAGTCCAGTATATACTATATACTCATGTTTATTCTTACCACGGAATAACGTTTTGTGTATATATACTTTCTGCGCTGTGGTTTTTGTATTTGTATTGAATACGAGTTATTGTTTATGTACAGACCCAGAAACAAAATTTGAGCGTATAACATACTGCGCATGCTCAGTAAGCATATATCCTGTAAAATGAAGTAAGCCTAACTACATTTCTCTTCCCCAACGCAGCAAACCCACTGTTATGGATAGTACTCATCTTGCAATACTGACTGCCCTGCTGTTCATGCTGCCCTCTCTGGAGGGAGCCAGAATCCTAGCACTCATGAACCTGCCGTCCCCCAGCCACACGTTCTTCAGCAGGACTCTGAGCAGAGCCCTCGCCAGGAGAGGACACCAGGTAACGAAGCAGTTCAACAAACGGATGCCTGGCACACATCCCTTGTTTCTCTATTCCTTAATCGTGTAAATCAGACGTCTCAATAGGGCCTTCTCGTAGCACTTTCTCCTCTCTCTCTTTTTTTAATGCAAGAGTGGAACAAGATTGATTGATTGATTTATTTATTTATTTATTTATTTATTTATTTATTTATTTATTTATTTATTTATTTATTTATTTATTTATTTATTTATTTATTTATTTATTTATTTATTTATTTATTATTTTGCTAATAATTGTAACATAAATTATAAAATATACAGAGAAACTTTACTTCCCCCTGAAAGAGTAGAACTCATGCTCAGGGCCGGATTCCTGAATTGAAATTAATAATTATATAATACAATTATAATTAATAACACTGGTCATCAAAATTTAAACTTTTGTCTGTTAAATGGGAACCAATGGGTGATTCTAAATGACTTTTATGTGCTGATTTCAAATCTTTTTACAGAACTTTTCCATCACCCAGGGTTTTAGAGTAATCACATGAAAAACATTTTTCGTATCTATACATTTTAGTATTGCGATATCTTAGCTGAAATTACATTTATTGACCTAAAAAGTATATGAAGCATATTTTCGGCTGTACTGTGCTTGAGGAACATCTCTCTTCAGTATCCAACAATACTCTGCCAACATATATGGACATCATTTACCCTGGTAGCGCCTTTCCATTTCCACAATGTCCTGGTGGAAACGCTCCCTGTGTTCGTCGCTCACAGCCCCTAGGTTTTCAGGAAAGAAATCGAGATGGGATGCAGAAAGTGTATTTTTAAGACATATTATATCCCATGATCTTGTAGTTCTCAGTCATCTCACTCAGAAGTTCTCTACAGTTCTCAGAGCTGAAGTTTCCTAAAAAAGTTCGTGACAACATTTTTGAAATACACCCATGCAGCTGCTTCTTGCGTATTTAACTGGTTTTCAAATTGCGTATCTTTCATCAGTTCCCTTATTTGAGAGCAACAAATATTCCTTCTTTTAATTTAGCTTCACTGATTCTTGGGAACTTATTTTTCAGGAAGAGAAATGCACTGCCATCACGATCCATTGCTTTCTCAAAATTCTTAATCAAGCCTAGTTTGATATGCAGTGGAGACAATAAGATTTTTTCAGAACTTACAAATGGTTGGTAAAGAACATTATCTTGTCCTGGATTAAAATGATTCTCTCTTTGGCCAGTTCTTTTTTTATATAATGGTTACTTTTGACTCTGCTATCCAACTTGCAGAAGTATAGCCAAGCTGTAACCCAAGTAAGATAGCTATTACTTTCAAATCCCCACATATCTGCCAAGAAAAATTGTCATACTTGACAGTGGATAGTAAGAGCTTCATATTCTCATTATTTTCCTTCATACCAATTGCATGAGCTAAAGGAGTGGATGGATATTTGTTTCCATTATGCAGTAACACTCCTTTCAAATTTGTTTTCGATGAGTTTATGAAGAAACGCCAATTCTCAGGTTTATGCTCAACACCCAGTGACTCGAACAAATTCTCAACATAATTGCAGAAAACTAGGTCCTTCTCTTTAGAAAACAAATGCTCAAGTTCCTTGTGGCGTTGGCGGAAGAAACTTACTTTTGTGTCACTCTGCAGCAGCTTCCAGCCTTTCAATCTTGAGGCGAGTAATTCTGCCTTGCTTTTACTTAAACTAAGATCCCGAACCAAATCATTTAAATCCTCCTTTGTTAGAGAGTGAGGTTCATTTATAGTATCATCTTCCACAAAATCTGGATCATTCCGTAATCCATTCTGAACATCAAGAACACTTTGAATTACTTCAGTGAGTGTTATGTCATCTGGTGGAGTTGGTATGGGAAGTCCTAGCCCATGAAACATCGGTCGAATTGCTGAATCTAAAGATGGATATTTATTTGTAACAGTGTGTCTGGACTTCGAATTTATTCCAAATATATTTGTCAAGCAGAAGTAGCAGTCTGTCAAATGATCCTTAAGTTTGCGCCATATCATAGGGACTGCAAAAGGCATGTGACGAGATCCTTTTAACCAGCCAGTTAATAGTGTTACACATTTGGCACAACAGATTTCTGGGCCCCATGTCTTGTTCTGGTCTATTTTTTTGTTAAAATAACAGTCATAAGCTCTTCTAACTAGAGGAGTAAAATTTCGCCTCTGCTCTTTTCGAGTGAGCTTACCACACACGTAACAGAAGTTGTTTCTATCATTAAAACACTTTCGAGACATGTTTCTTATACATTATACACTTCTACACTACTCCTTAGAATGCACTATTAGGTACGGTATTATCACTTCTATTAGAATTCAATTGACAACGGAAGACAGCACAGGATTAGCTTCTTTCTTTAAAGAAAACTTCTATTCATCTGGGAACTTTACCTTACAATTACAGTTTTATGAGGAAAATGTCATTGTTGTTATTCGTGACAAATCACCAAATATTATAAGTCAATTTTTTACACAAAGGTATGAAATGTACATGTAAAATACTCCTTCTAATCAGCATGTTATATCCCACAAATGCTAATAAACAGGAGAACTTTTATTTTCAAAATTAAAAAAAAAATGGTGGGTGATGGAAAATTTCTGACTTCATTTTTGGAATGAGCAGGTGCCAGTACATAAGATACACCCGAAATTATTCATTTAACAAAATCATTGTTGACCAGTGTAATTATACAATACTATTTTCAATTATAGTATATAAATTTAAATTTACAATTTTATAATTTTTATAAAATCCATGCATAACTTTTTAAATTTAATACTAGAACTATTAGAATTGACAAGATTAGGATATTTAAATATAAATTTGTTATATATTCTTGGGCCTAAATTACTACTATGATTAAATACTGTAACAGTGTTGTATTTTGGTTCAAACAATCTTAAAGAATTCATACCTTTTGTTTCATAACTATGAGAATACAATTCAAAATTATTTCGATTTTTATGTATGAATTTTATTAATACAATATAATAAATTTGTCTTACGTTAAGTACATTAAAGTCTAGAAACAAATTTTGAGATGGAAAATCAATAGGCTTATGAAGACATATTTTAATTATTTTCTTCTGTAATAAATAAAGTGGATTAAAATTGGATTTAAATGAGCTACCCCATCATATAATTCCATATATAATTACCGATTGAAATAAAGTTAAATATATTGTACGTAATAAATTTATTGACAAGTAATTCCTCAATAAAACAAAATGATATATTATTTTACGTAATTTATTACAAAGGTAATTAATGTGTTGGTTCCATTTTAAATGATTATCGAAAATTATGCCTAAATACTTAACTTCAGAGCACTCCTTAATAATCGGACATTTACACTGTATAAGACAACAATCAGAATTAGGTAATTAAATGCGGGAGCAGATCGTTATCTCCGGATGACGTCATTGACCGCGACGTTTGAATAAACATCTGTAACCGCTACGATTTTGTCTCCATCTCCGAGGAAAGAATGTCCTTATTACCGCAAATGTATGAACAAATAAAAGCTTTCATAGGGAAAGCGAAATTGTGGTAGTTGCAAGTTTCAGTGGATAACTGTTACCACTTTATTAATCTAAAATTATTACCTAATTTGAATCAAGACCAGTGTAACAAATATAATGAAGAACTGAAGGACTTGAGAAAAGAATTTGAGAGGACATATGATAAGTATACGTACCTTAACAATCAACAAAGTTTAATTTTAATTTATTATTATTATTATTTAATTGAATTTTATTTTATTAAATATAATATGAACTTAAAAAAAGAGAGATACCAAAAACCATTTACTAGAAATGAAGAGTGCTATTCACAGACATTTCGCTAGCCCGCGCTACGAGCGTGCTAAACTAGTCCCTACTAACGACTGTTTACTTGTACAGGATTCATATCATATCATATCGCTAGCACTGGTTTATGAATACGAAAAACGTTAGTTCGCTGATCATCCACCGGAAAGCCGCGCTAAGAATGTCTATGAATACGGCCCGAAGTATTTTGTTGTTTAGTCAACTGTCCGAAGACAGTCTGAACCTCACATGTGATATCAACAAGGCACCACTTATGAGGCAACTAAGCAAGGAAATAATGGGATAGGGTAGCCAGTATCTTGTGCTTAAATAATTACGTAACATTTATAGTTCTTCATGCTTCAGATGTCTTCCTTTTACTCATAATATACAATTAGAAAATACATTTTTTATTATTATTATTATTATTATTATTATTATTATTATTATTATTATTATTATTACTACTACTACTACTACAAACGACTTAAGAAATTTTATTCGTTCCGAAAACAACCGTTTATTTTGACAGTACAACTCAAAAGTGCCGCTTTGTGGAATTTCTCCCGCGACAGTTACAACTTAGCTCACTCACGCTTGTAACATAATCAACGATCGGCTGTCTTCGGGTACTCCGCTTATCTCTTCAGCTGACTACGCTATCTACGCTTGCTCTGTGTAACAACTTTTATGTGTTGGCCTTGAGACGCCTGGTAAATATTATACATTTCTAAATAGGCAGACTGACTAACAGAAGGAGAACTAAAGAAAAAAAAGTAGATATGTAGGTGGGAATATATAGCTACTCAGTTTCTGGAATCTGTAGAGTATAGGAACCGAAACAAGTCATTTGCGCAAGTGGTGAATGGAGGGGCCCAGTCCAATGACCGCTCTGGGGGAAAGCATTGATTGAAGACGAGCGTCTAAAATGCCACCCCTACCTATCATCTTCTGTCATGCCCATCTTACCCCTTAGCTGCCGTGAGCCGATGCAGCCCGCAATACACTTCCGCACTGATAGGCTCCGCCCATTCGCTTGTCATAGGCTCCACCCAAATGCGTCAATTTACTCCACAGATTCCTCCCGGAGATTCATTGAGTCCTCATATAAGCTCGCTATCGGTCCCTATCCTCAGCAAGATTAATGCAGTCTCTACCATCATATCCCACCTTTCTGAAATCCATTTTTATCCTCCCATATAAGTTAAAGTAATAAGTAGACTTCGTGGAATTGCCACGAGAATCGTAAGGTTTACTGCGCACGCGGTATAGACTGTATGAGAAAGAGGCGTGCGAGGGATGGAGTATGCCTCTGTTGTAAACACTGAGCAGTATATTGCGGTTACAATAAAACCTGTATCCTGCATTCAAGAAATATAATGAATGATCATTCAAGTAGGAAATGTCTAAACATGTAAATACACAATTACTTTATTGTGAGATATATTAACTCTTAAAATTTAATGTAAGATACTCACATCATCCTTGAATATGTGCATTGCAGTAAAGAGTTACATACATTTTGAGCGACTGTAAACAACCACCTCCGATGGTCACTTAAACAGTTTTTATATTGGGAAATGTACGTTCAACATCACATGATGTAATACGTACATATTTGAAGAACGGCAAGTCACTACTTTTTAGTACACCAACTTCAGACGTCTTGTCGTGACCTGATGGTACATCATTTATAATACGAAGTTGTGAATAGGCAGAATTTTTAGCAATAATGTTTCTCAACTTACATTTCACGTTTTCTGAAATTAATGAATTGTTATTTTGGATAACGGTTTGTGATACTTTATCCACTATATTAAGGGCTTCTGAGAGTTGTAGTTTAGATGATTCTAACAGAGTGATGCTTTTGGACATGATTTTAAAATTAGAATCAATGAACAGAATATCTTCCAATAGCTGTTCAGAAGGCAATGATTTTACAGCTGCAACAGCGGAACTGTCTGTGCTATCCAATTCATCAATTACCTCTATTATTTTGCCGTAATGTTCTGCATAATAATTAACAGCATCCAACCACGTTTTCCAACGGGTCAAGACTGGCTGCGGAGGTAAGGGTATTCCAGGGGCAATTATTTGGCATAGCAACACTCTCATTGTACGTAATATGTTTTACTGAATTTTTGTCTGCACTGAACAAATGCTAAGCTTTGACTATTCCAACCACAGTAATGCAAAAACAAGTGCTTACATAGGTATACATTAGCTGTAGCTGCTCTATCTATTTGGACCGGTCACATCTCTTAACATGAACTGCTTATACTACGAAACCGAGAGGCCGCTCACCTCCTCTATACTACGGTACATCGACAACCTGATTGCATGCTGCGTGTGGCAATTCAACGAAGTCTAGTAATAAGTAATTAAAATAAATACATATTCGTCTAGTCTTCACATCAGGCCTGCACAAACAGCGCTCAACGAGCGCGCGCGCTTCTTCGGAGCGGGAGAGCGGTGTTTACCGCTCGCCGAAACGGAGAGGAAGATACGTCAGAATGACATAGACTTGCTATAGGTAGAGGAGAGGGAAACGACCACTCAGTTATCTAGTGGAGTGCAGTGTATAGGCCTATTCTCAGTAACCGTTTCACGTTGCTTACCTACTGCTACAGTACAGTATGGAGGAATCTAAAAGACGGAACGTAACATTTAACATTTAACGATTTACAGCTCGAACTTATTGATCTTCAATGTGACCTAAGGGCTAAAGATCGTTTGAATAATATTACTAGCCTGGTTGAGTTTTACAAGACTAAACATTAGGAATAATATCCACGACTACACAGGCTGGCTGTGAAAATGATTGCTATGTTTGGCTCAACATTTATATTTGTGAGCAACTGTTTTCTATAATCAACTTTAATAAAGGCAGACATCGAACATCTGTAACTGATGTTTCATTATGATCAGTAGGCTACTGTTTCTTTCAGCTACGAACAGCATAAAACCTCGTTTTGATATACTGATAAATAAAAATATAACAAAATGATATTGTACATTTAAGTAACTATAGAATTTCTATTACTTCTGTAAAATAAATATTTCTTCATTAATTAATAATAGTCCAAGATAATTTTGCAAAGACTGAACGGGAATTCATTTCATAAACACTCGTAATAGTACTTCCTTTTGTGTATATTTTGTACGAGATCACCCCTTCTTCCAGTCCACCCTTATACAGAGCGCAGCTAATATCTACATTCCGCTCATGAGCTGTGAGCCGGCTCGGAGAGCGCAAACCTTGTGCACGCCTGCTTTACATTATGACATGCTGTTTTGTTAATTTAAATATTTTTCATAAATGTGGCGATTTTAATTCCAATGGAATCAGCAGTAATGTTCTTGACAAATAAAATGAAGTATTCTTTGTTGAGGCCAAAATTATTAAATAAATTTACAGTATTGTGATAGGTAGCCCCTCTCGCAACAAAAAGTAAACCTTGTGCAATTAATTTAAAATTATGAAACTTGTCTCTATACTTCTACTGAAAGAAAAGAATGCAAAGCTCATAAAAATTTTCCTTTCCTTGGTCCACATCTTGTGCTTGGTCCTGTTCGTTTTTCAGCTGTTTTCTACACTTGGAACTGGAAAGCCAGGGAATCTCTCATATAGCCTAAAAGATGAATATTCTAAAGCAGAGGTCATCAGCACAGTGCACCCTCGGGCTTGCACCTTTACCCGAGGATAAGACATTGCACTAACGTGCATCCGTGGCTGCTGGTGGGTATGCTTTCTGCTTCTCCCTTTTGCACGACGGTGCATATTACGATACACTCGTTACTCTTTACTCATTTCAGCGAGTGCTGACGACCACTGCTCTAAAGTTACGAGGAATTTTTCTTATGAGTTATTTATATTGGCTCTTTATTTTTCAGGTCCTCGAAATAAGCCCTGACGTGGATAGAGAGCCTACCCCCAATAGGACATCCATTCACATGGAAGGAATATATGATGCTTTAACAAAGCATTTTAAAAATGAAGATTTTACTAATTATTCTGCACTTGGTAGCATGTATGTGCTTTCTGATTGGTCGGAAATCGTATGTGGAGCAGAACTACAGTCTGAAGGAGGACAGGAATTGTTAGGACTGTCTCCAAGCGAGACGTTCGATGTCATCATCACAGACATGAGTTTAAATGAATGTTTTTATGGATTCATAAGTAAATTTGGTTCGCCTCCTGTAATAGGAATTTCATCACACGGTGTATTACCATGGACAAGTACCTTCATGGGGACTCCAGAAAATCCTTCATACATGCCCCATTACCTTCTTTCATACTCAGATCGCATGAGTTTCATCCAAAGACTTTACAACTTCATTGTGGTTAACTATATGAATTATTATGTTTACGAGTATCACATAGTTCTCAAGCAAGAAGTTATAGCCAGGAGGTATTTTAAAGAAGAGTTGCAATCGTACTGGAACCTGGAGAGGAACTTCAGCTTGTTTCTTGCTAACACTCTCTTCGGACTCGACTATTCTCGTCCTCTGTCGCCGAATGTTATTCCAGTTGGTGGAATGCACCTCAAAAGAATATCCGACCCTCTTCCCAGGGTCAGTATTATTATTACTATTATTATTATTATTATTATTATTATTATTATTATTATTATTATTATTATTACTATTATTATGCGTTATAATCTCAGAAAAATTATAGTTAGTTTTTATCAACAGTAATCTCACTAGAGGTTTTGATTTATCTAGAGAAAATCAAAACTCGAATGGGATTTAATTGACTATTACACGATTAGAAGAAAGTATATAAAGATTAGAAGTAACAAAGAACTCAAATACAATAAAATATTAATTGGCTTACGAAAATACAACTGTCTTCAAGTATATTATTGTACCATCTCAACATTACGCTAGATGGCAGTAGTGTTTTATGATTATGTTTTCTTGTTACCGGTATCAGTTGTGCCAACTATGGAATCATCATTGAACTCTGTGGACTGTTACTAGTCAAGAAGGCTTTGTTGATTCAGTTTCATTTTTATTAAAACATTTGCATTTCACTTCAATCATCCGGATCCCAGTAATCAACGTCATTTGACAGATGATTTTCAATAAATCTTAGTATTAAACAATATCTGATACGTGACTATCCATAATATCATATAGCAGAAGCTATAACAAACATAGCCTAAATAATATAAACAAGTGTTAGAAAAGTTTTAATTAGGGATGATGAAATAAACAAACCTTTTTTTATTAACGATGATGAAATAAAAAATAAACATGAATAATTTTAAAAGAAACAATTATTGAAAGTACAATTTTCAAATTTGAATGTTTTAGTGACAGGTGGTTCAGTTGATGTTATATTGGACGTGTGCGTAAAAGAAGTGAACTCGTTGATGTACATTGTGTAGCCCTCAACTTATTCAGGATTTCCGAATGGTGCTCTTCATATATGACCAGTGATTTTTATTAATTCTTGTTCTTGAATGCCAATGGGAGTCATATTTGAAAGTGCTGTGCATCGACTGGAGTGGTTTGTAATTTTCTGTTTTTTGACGTCCAGACCAGTGCAGTTTGAAATGTTGGCAAACAAAGAAACAAATGCTAGGGTAGTGATAAAAATAAACAAATGCTAGGGACGCGATAAAATTAAACAAATGCTAGGGACGCGATAAAATTGTGCGATAAGCAGCCATGATAGGTTGAAAGACGTCCTTTCGTACCGTTTTATTGGTCGAAAGTAGTGTGACGTAGTAAAAGTGTAATAGTCAAAGCAAATACTTCATTAATTGTAAAAACTTGTGGAAGCCATATTAGCTCGACTTACAATTGTTTCAGAATTAATTTATTTTTAATAATAAATATTTCCTTTTGGCTGACGTACATTTTGAAATTCTGCGAGTGCTTTTCCAGAGCATTTGTTACTATTCTAGGTTTTTGTTTCCAACATTGTCGAAAATCAGTTTCTCGTTTTTAATATTTATGCACAGTTTTTACCATAATGTTCATTAATACCTTTATTATTATTACTACTAATATTATTATTATTATTATTATTATTATCATTATCATAATTGAAGGGTTGAGAGCTACAGTGGGCCAAGCGCCATTTATTAAAAACGGAGAAAGTAAGGGTTAAAGTTAGTGAATGCTATAGTTTAATGAAGATTGACATATCCTTTAGTTTTAATGTGTATACTTCATAATACAATTATTACTTGCTATATGTTTCCATTGAATTATGGTAATAACTTCATTTTAACTCTTGTTTTCTACGGTTTTAGTAAATGGCGCTTGGCCCATTATGGTTATGAATCCTTCAATTATTCTTAATGTGCGGCCTTATTGTGAAATCATATTTGAAGAGTCCACTGCAAGAATGATGGATGTCACTTTCTTGTCGAAAATGAACCAAACTGTCAATGCATAGCTTAAGACATATAGAATGTACATACAGAGTTATATGGCATTAACACTGATAGTCATTGTCCAGTAATGATCGGAAAATCTCAATTAAGCTTTGAGCGCTAAGCATTTCAAACTTTCAATTGCTTCTCCTGCAAAATGTATTCCAAATGACATCCATCATTCTTGCAGTGGACTCTTCATTTGGAAATAATTAGCATTTACTGCTGGGCCTATAGGAGAGGTAAGGATCTCCTAACATATGGAAAGAGTTCAGCAATAATGCATTCTGAGGAATCGAGACCGTAGTGTACTTAAAGTTGTTCTAGGTGAGTAGTGTGTGTGTGTGTGTGTGTGTGTATGTGTGATATTTGATGTTCTAGAAAGTATGATGAGGCTAAAAAAATTGGCATTTTATTTTCAGTATATTTGTTGATTTGGTTTGGTACGTGCAGAACGTAGTTATCCATTCATAGTGTTCTGCCCAAGACCAGGCCTTTCACTGTAAACTCAGCATTCTCAAGTCTCCAGTACCATATCCGTACTTAACCCTATTCGAAAAATAAAAATCGTGTAAAATCGAAAACTATACGATAATTTTACTCAATTAGTCGCTACCATCCAACTTCCAATATACCGGTATTTCCAAGAGGAGAAATCGGAACATGCAATAGTAATATGCGTTACAAGAGCGGTATGTTGAAGTTATCATGTTCGAGGAAAAATTTGAAAAAGCGAAACGTAGTTTAGCTTTTCTAATTTCCGAGAATTGAAAGAAAACATACCGCTCGTGTATCGTATATTATTTTGTGCGAAGATCGTTTATTACATACCTGAAAGAGGAATTTCTAATTAGTAGCAATGAAATCTCCATCTTGGCTTCTGTTCAATGACGGCAAATTTGCAAAACAAAAATATCTATCTTCAACATTGTTGCTTTAAAATGTTTTCTGTGTTTACTATACTACAGCAGGCCGTGATATACGTCTGTCTTTTTTTTCCCCCCAGTCTATAAATGCGAACTTAAAACAAACGGTAAGGTTATGTAATGATTTAGAGTTTACTTAATTTTTGCGAATATTTAAAAACAATAATTAACAGTGCAATTTAGGTGAAATTGCAGTGGTAAGTTTCCAATTTATAATTGTTACTATATTGAACGTCTCTAAAAATAATATGTTAAAAGCCTAAAGGCCCATTCACAATGAAAATTAAACACAACCGTAACATAAACACAGAAGTTTGCGCCCAAGCTACCAAATGGGATCATTCACAATGATTCACATAAGTATTGACATAAACATTACCATAAGACGTAACATGAAAGTTTGCAAACTCCAAACTTTCATGCTTATGCTTACGTGATTTACAAACAGAACACTATCGTGGAGCGCTGAAGTATACGACAGAATGAGGAAATGGCGTCGTTGTTATGTTTCCATGGTTACCAAGTATGTTTGGTGTTATGTTTATGTTTCCATCGTGAATGATCTTGATTTTACCGTAACGTTTATATTCTTATGTTAACGCTTACGTTATGTTTAATTTTCATTGTGAATGAGCCTTAGAGCAGTAAAATCAATATGTCACTTAAGCGGTAAGAAGAGGGAAATTTTATTTGTGTTAGGTTGGGAATACTGAATGTGGAATTTTAGACTTTCAGCGGATTGGTTTTGTGCGGAAACCAAGCAAATACGCACGATCTCGCACAAATCTATTTCCAGTTCTTTTGTCGTTTTGGATTCGTCTTCCTTACCGAGAGAGTTGGCTCATACGTATCGCATGGGACTCGCATTCGGAATGTCTGTGGTTCGATTCCCGAACCGACCAACCTGACTGTGGTTTTCCGTGGTTTTCCACAGTTACTTAGGCAAATGCCGAGTTGGAATTTTCATTGCCACGGTCCATTTTTCCTTCCCCCCCGCCGTGTAAAAAAGAATTTAGATTTCATATCATATCATTCATCTTTCTCATCTCGTTCAATAGACATATTCATATCAATACGCATGTCTTCGTCCGCTTACAGGAGGGGGCGTCCTCTCCGCAAAACCGTTCTTGAGTCCCCAACCTTCCGCAATATCTCTTCCAGGATTCATTCCTTAAGACCGCTTCCAAGGGCGCTTCGACACCTTGGAAGAGCCAATGGAATGGATCCTGTGCTGCTTGGTCATCTTGGCGGTGTGAACTTAGAGCGGGGAAGGGTAGGAGGCCCCGAGCGGGTGAGGGGTCACATGCAGCCGGTGGGCTGGTACACCCTCCTCATTCATCCCATACAATTAGGGGTGTACAATAGGCCTCAGTATGGCCGACGAGCAAAGGGTTGTCCTAAGCCGCCCGTAGCCACCGTGACCTAACCTAACCTAACCTAACCCAACCTAACCTTGGTCTTCCTCGCTGAAATAATTTTCGAACACTGAACACTTTGAACAGTAGTTGGTAAGATCAAGATGTTAACATATTAACAGCCAGAAATTAAAAGCTACGGATTTATAAAGAACTTGATTTCTGATCATCACTTGACAAAACGGAATTTGAATCATTCATTTTCGGAAAGGTTAGCTACGTACGGTATGATAGACAAATAATGAATTTCATTTTGTGAACATGCAATTAAATTTATTATTTTATGCTCGACCATGTCGAAATGTAGTAATTATACACCTGGTAGTAGCCCCTTAACCTTTTCCAGCCCAATGATTCCATCATCATACACTTTACCTGATCTGAGAATGCATGTAAAATGCCAAATGACCCCATATGTTATCATAGCCATATTCTTAGTTATTTTTAAGATAGCTGGCACCCCTGAAATCCCGAAACAAAACACTATCGGGCAGCGTTTCTCCTTCATGTCAAAATATTTTCTTTAATTTTCAATTTAATTTGGGCTGGAAAGGGTTAATGCACCTCATTAAAGCACACCTATTCATTATAGTTCAGTTGTTCAGCCAATGAGGAATCACCGTTGTAGCATTATAAAACCGCAAGTATCGATTATTCTCGGATATGCAATAGAAAGACAATTAGCAAAACGTCACGGAGGCTGGAAATCCAATACTGTCGCAGAAGGTTATGTTCTGTTACCATAATAATTAGCGTTAATTGTAAATAATATTCAAATAAATTCACTTTGTTATCTCGTTTTTCAATTCTAAATCAATTTCCAGGTTATATCAAGATTAATCTTCATGTTATTCTCTAGATTATATCAAGGTCAATGACATTCGTTCCTCGGAAAAAATCAATACTTTCGCGTCTGCGCACATCTCACAATTTACGAGATTGCACGAGGTCAGTTCGCTCCCCAGTCACATAAGAATAACATGAATACTTATGAATAATTTCAAGTCAGAAATATGGTCGAGCATATAAAAAGTCGTATGAAACTTGCCTATAATGGTAATTAAGACGCTCGTATGAAAATTATGAAACTCGCTTGCGCTCGTTTCATAAACAAACATACTCGCGTCTTAATTACTACCATTACAGCTCGTTGCATAATGTACTATTAAATAACAGCTTTTTTTAAATATTTTCCGAAAGAAACTCAAAACAATTACAACAGCCCCAAATGGATACTGGACCCGTTTTTACATAGTTGAGTTCAAAGAGTTTTCATTCCACGCTTGACTTGAAGTTGGGCGTTCTGCCTTGGCCAACTTCAAGACCAGCATGGATTGAGGCCTCTGCCATTGGCTGAATAGCAATTATATTTCTCTCCTCCTCTGCCGGCAATGTTTACTTGTCCAGTCAGACATTATGGAACGAAATATAGTTGGTAGTCTCTCCGAAAGTCTTCAGATTAATTTGTTTAACGGGCATATGTTATAAAATATTGCAGATTGTCTTCGCTCTTCCACTAGTGGTATGGCATTTGGTCAGTTTTTCTTTTACAATATGTAAATCACCATTTTGTATTAGCCTATATTTTAAAACTAGCCGTACCCGTGCGCTCCGCTGCACCCGTTAGAAATAAATATAAAGTAATTACATAATTAAAATAGGACATTTGATCCAGGGAACATTCGTGTTTGATATAAGGATAAATCGTTTATTATGTTACTTAATTTAAATTGTATTTGCATAATTAAAATGCGATCATTTAGATCCAGAGACCACTCATTTGGTCATAAAAATTATTTTAGGAAATACAGGAAACGAATGTACAGAATAGCCTATCAAGTTTTCTGTGCATAAGAAGCTATTTTAATCTTACCTGTCCTCAATTCACTCAGAAGTTACTATAATAACATTATAGCATTATGTCCATCTAGAGAAACTACACTTTCCAATGGTGAATTAATAATTAATTATACAAATCGGTTAATTTAGCTTCCGATATTACTTCATACAAACACAGAAACATTATCTATAGGCTATCTTTCATAGGTTTCGATTGTTGCTGTCCAAGGCCCCTTATAGACGAAGTCATTTGCTTTTTAATTCATTACACGGCCTTAGATGGCAGTTATTTTAATTTTAAAACTCATTTATCTCATTAAATATCAGTCCTATCAAAATTTTTCATGGAATAAGACTTATCGGAAATTATTTTTGAAAAAAATTTTGTTATGTAATATTTTTCACAAAAATCAATAATAAGCGAGATATTTCGATTTATTTAATTCAGGCCCCCTTATAACCCCCCTTTTAAATAATGTATTTTGAATGCCATATAGCCTAAAATCTAAGTTACAACGAACTTAATTTATATTCCAATTTTCATCGAAATCCGACAGACAGACAGACAGACAGACATACAAACAAAAATTTCAAAAAAGCGATTTTCGGTTTCAGGGTGATTAATTATATATGTTAGGACCAATTATTTTTGGAAAGTCGAAAATTACCAGAAAAATTTCGGCTACAGATTTATTATTAGTATAGATTATGACATAATATAGTCTTTAGTATAAATTATTCTGTTTTATATTTATTTTATTCCCGGACAAATTTAATTGTAAAACCCCTCCAGAGGCAAACAGGGAACTTGTAGTTTATTTCTGTGACTTTGAGTTTTGCAGCCCATAACGTTCATAGCACTTTCCCATTATACCTCGTATGATAAGAAAGTAAAATTTAGCTACGTTGCTGTTACAGGATCTGAAACGTATCTTGGACGAAGCAAAAGACGGCTTCATATTCCTCAGCCTGGGGACGAACCTGCAATTCGGACGAATCCACAAAGAGAAAGTGAGGGCATTTCTAGAGGTTTTCGCGTCCTTACCTCAGCGAATCCTTGTGAAATCTGGAAGTAATGACCTCGCAGGAGTTCCAGTACCGCCCAATGTTTTTGTGCGTGACTGGTTTCCGCAAGATGGCGTATTAGGTAGGAATATTACTACACGTATTCTTTTGCGATTGCTTTTAAGTCCAAATGTCACCTAATAATCAATTCAGGCCTTTCGTGAGGAAAATTAAATTTAGATTAAAATTTAAATTATACAGTTTTATTATGCTAAGCTCTAAGCTCCTTTGAACGTACCAGTAAGTGTCTTCTTGTACAGGGACATCATTTTATTTTAACTTGCATTTTTATTGTACCTGCATTTCTGAATGTACTTCACTCTCATCCCTTCACTAATGTCCTTGCTCCCGTCAGACACACAAACTTACGGCCGCTGTTGCATTCGAAGTCTTCAAGCAGTGAAGTAAACACTGCAGTGTATAGTATGTTTCATAAATATGATTGCGTTTTCTATAGAAGAAAGAACCTATATTAATAATATCGTACTAAAAAATTATATTCAAGAAACGATAAATTCAATTTCAGAGAATATGCTTCAAAATGTTTTTAATAATATGCGTACTGAATTGAAGCCTGCATTGTAATGAACGGCAACCATTTTCAGCAACTTGTTTAAAAATTCAGATTAGCTTTTTTGAATTGAGGTGGCTAGAAGCAAAGGAATGCTAGTGACATTTGTAATAACATGAGTTAAGTGCATCCAGTGTAAGCAAAAGTATCTAAAATTTTAGTGGCAAAGGGATATTTTAATCGCATCACACATTAAAATTTAAATAAAAAATTTCACCGATTTTACGAAAGCTTAAATATTTAAACCCCATTTTCTCAAAAGTAACTTAAGTGCACTTACAGCCCTTTACTTATGACCCCCCTCAATTCAAATGCACTCTCTATATTGTATGATAACATCAATAATTAATATGCTAAATAAAGTAGACATTACATAACGAACATAGCCGCCTGAAAAGTTGAGTTTTTGAAAAAAAATGTTACTACTCTACTGTATTTTGATAAATTCCGTAAAAGTGATGATCAAACTGAAAATCGTAATATCGTATTTCCCTACAACATAAATGGATACACTACTTTTCTCTTCTCCTATACCTAGTAAAATTATTTGTTTACATATTGCACTAGTAACATCAAACTCCTGTAATGGAAGGGGGAAACAGTGTTTCCGAGTATAGCCAGGTTAATGTTAAAAATGTTGGTAAAAATAAAGTGATGTCCCTGTATATGCTTTGGGATTCTTAAGGTTCATTCACAATGAAAATTAAACACAACATAAGCGTTAACTTAAGAATGTAAACGTTACGGTAAAATCAAGAAGTCATACCATCATTTACGTTGGGAACATAAACATAACACCAAACATACTTGGTAATCATGGAAACATAACAACGACGCCATTTCCTCATATTCTATCGTATACTTCAGCGCTCAACGATTGTGTTCTGTTTGCAAATCACGTAAGCATAAGCATGAAAGTTCGGAGTTTGCAAACTTTCATGTTAACGTCTAACGGCAATGTTAATGTCAGTGTTTATGTGAATCATTGTGAATGATCCCATGTGATAGCCTGGGCGCAAACTTCTGTGTTTATATTCAAAGCTCGGAACTTGGGGACTTGTGCCTTTGCACAAGGCTAAGCGACTGGACTTCCATGTCAACAACTCCCGCTTCCAACACGGAGGTACTGTCAGGTCTGCTATAAAATTAGTTTCTGGCTGTAACAACGTATTGATAGGTATTATAGTAGGTTGAAACACGTAATTTTACAGCATACGTATAATGAAAATAAACACGAGAAATATATCAAATTTACTGTTCTGCTCTGTACATTTTATTACAGTGTATGACTACGTACATTCGAAGATTTTCGAGCCCATAACTTCTTCGCCTGTTAGTTAAACATAATTTTAAACGAGAGAAACTTATTTCCACTTCACATGAAGTGACGGGAACAAACTTAAAGTACTGAATGTTTTCACTGTTACTGTTTTCTATTCGATTTTCAGCAGTTGCTAGCTGATATAGTATCTGAGAAAGATAAGTATATCCAAATTTTTCTCGAAAATAGTTTTCAATTTGTGTCACTACTAGGACAGATACCTCTACGACTTGTTCTATGGCTGTGGACAAATTTTCCACCGATTTAAGAGACTGCAATGTCTTTCACCGTTTCCAGCCTCTAGTTTACGTGTGGCACAACTTAAAAAATATAAACTCTCCATTCGAAGAAAATAATGTATGTCCTCCGAAGTCCTCCACGAAATTCTGTACCTAAAGTTTAAAAAATGTATTTTCAAACTTCTATAATACCCATTCGAATAACACGTATTTTCTAATTCCTTAAACAAAAGTTTTCCTGTAATTCTCTGAATGTCATTGGCTTCGTCATGACACAATTCCCTCGTCCGTCTTCTTGTCGTTCGATGTGATCACTTTCTTAGTACACACGACTGTCCCTGAGCACTTGCAGCGTGAGCTTTGTGTACGTTGTACCTGTAACCTTACTCATGCACACGACACACAAGTCCCCAAGTTCCGAGCTTTATTTATATTACGGTTATGTTTAATTTTCATTGTGAATGGGCCTTTAACTTTTTTTTACCGAGTTCCAGGTTTTCAGCAAGTATGAACATTACTGTTCAAGCCGTCACCATATTTACGACAAAATGGGATCAGGTTTATAATTTCTTGATGCGAGAATTAGTTACTGATACCGTCTCAGAGGTACTGTACGGACATGTTTTTTGCTAAGGAGAAAAATAGGTAGAAAATTTTGCATAGAGTGCTACCACAGTCTACTATATACAGTCACGAAGCTTGAGTTTTGAGGGTGCTAGAAACAATAGACTGTGACGGTACTATTTTGCATTGCCTGTAATGAGGCGATATTAGCGATCCTAGTGGTGAGCAACTATCTAATGTTTGCATATTTACTACGTATTGAGCTTCGCGACTGTATATACTAGACCAGCCGCGGCGAAAATGCGACTCACGAGCACATTGTGGCTCGCAGTGCATTTCCCTTGCTTCCTACTTACAACCCCCACCCTCTCACTCACTGCAGTCAAACTCCGTTCCACTTGTATTTGTCTCTGACCTGCGAGTGGCGTATCGTCGCAATGTCTCTTTCGAAACCATGTACCTCTATAAAAACGAAAGTTTCAAGTAGGATGGGAGGATGCATTTTTTGCTGACAATATGATGAGAATATTAAATGTATGATTTATTCACAAGTATTACGAGGAAAACGGTTGTATAACATAAAACGGCATTATAGGTTACTACATGTTACTGATGAAACATTAAAAGGTTAAGTGTTGTTATTATTATTATTATTATTATTATTTTTATTGTTATTATTATTATTATTATTATTATTATTATTATCATCATCATCATCATCATCATCGCTGTACGTCGATCCTTTTTCAGCAGATGTACGAATAATGCGGTTAGATCTTCAATTTAAATTCACATATTTACAATGTGATGTTAAATGAAAGCTAGATGTAAGGACTTGACAAGTGTTGAACTTTTCAAATCTTTGGCAAAAAATAAATATTTGAAGCTTCGTTCTTTCGCTTGCTCTGTTGAAGCCATGTTCGCTACAACTTACGTTTGTGAAAAATTATTTTCAACAATGAAAATAGTAAAAATCAAATTTAGATCACGACTGACAAACAAATACCTTCGTGATCAACTACGACTGGCAGTAAGTGACATAATTCCTGATTTTGAAACTCTGCCGCAGAGACATTCTGAAGACAGTTAATTTTAGGTTGTGATAATGTGTCCTATGTTTTTTTGTTCATTGCTTTCTTCGTTACACATACTAAACATTAGTTTGTAATCTTGTACTGTATATCATTTTATTTAAGTGCTTGACGTAAGGAAAATGAAAAACCGTTAATGTCAGACAGTTGCTTCAATTCCCCTTCGGGTGTCCGCCTCCCTCATGCAACGCATGCAAACCTACAACATATTTTTGCCTGTATATCTGTTAGTTTCTCCGATATGATTCTTGCATCCATAAAGGTGAACTTGATTTTGAACATATGCTTTGATAAATGGTAAGTTCAACATAACTTTTTTATTACCTCTTACCAGTGCATTATATGTATCGGACTATGTCCCTAAAGACCGTCATTCACCACACATTCGTTTTTCTCCTTTGCGAGAGAGCTGTCGGATCTCCCCACTAAACCAGCGCGCTACGACCGTTTATAATTCCGGTTAAGTTCTATAGGCTGGGTATAAAGTCCCATTAGTCCCTATAAATACCTCAAATATACACACTATTCATGTAATAACAGTCATATTGCAGACATACATCCACTTTACAGTAATTGTGTGTCCTAAATGTCCAAAGAGTCACTATGTCCTCCATCATTCACCTCACAAAATAATGCATCGCCAGGTTCGGTGTGACATTCACCTCAGCATTACTGGTGTAATCTGTTGGAAAGCGCGTCTCACAATGGTCTTCAGTTCATGAATGGTGTCGTACTGTTCCATGCATTGTCACAGGTTTCCAGAACGATGGATTGGTCGTCGGTCACCCATCTAACTAGTTCCTCTCGATTGGCCACCTCCTAGCCCTGACCTCATAACCTGTGACAATGCGCTGTGGTGTTTCATCGAGAGCATTGTTGCATAAGAACGGTACGACGCCATTAATGAATTGAGAGGCGCCGTGCGACATGCTTTCCAATAGATTACACCAGCGATGCTGAGGCGAATGTCACACCGAACTTGGTGACGCATTATTTTGTGAGGGGAATCATGGAGGACATACTGACCCTTTGAACACTTATGACACACAGTTAGTGTAAAGTATGTATGTGTGTATGTATGTATGTATGTATGTATGTATGTATGTGTGTGTGTATGTATGTATGTATGTATGTATGTATGTGTGTATGTATGTATGTATTCACACTGCAAATGGGTATATACCCGGTGGCAGTGGTAACTAATTACACTCCTATAATGACAATTAATAATAAACACAACTAATAAAAAAAATTAATAATAATAATAATAATAATAATAATAATAATAATAATAATAATAATAATAACGAGCATCCCAAATTAAATGAAGCATGGTCACTTAAAATAACATTTAAAGTAAATCTAATTTGTATCTTAACCCTAAGTTCGAACTAAGACCCACGAGTGTGACAGGTTCATACCTACACAAGTACCTTTCGGCACTACACTTATT
Organism: Periplaneta americana; assembly: GCF_040183065.1. NCBI lineage: Eukaryota > Metazoa > Arthropoda > Insecta > Blattodea > Blattidae > Periplaneta > Periplaneta americana. Next base: position 210,725,661 of record NC_091117.1, on the reverse strand, counting down.
TCGCTGTCAACTCACTCACTGCACTGAGTCTATCTGATTTCACTAACACTTCTAACCATTTCACTGTTCAAATACTTTGCACAGCCACTTCACTGACACCAACACACTTCACTTACACAGTAGACTTCACTGACACTACATACTTCACTGACACAACATACTTCCTCACTGATAGAACACTTCAAATACCGAGATATCAATTACCCCCTTTAAATAGTTACTACCGTCTATTAGTAAAGTCTTTAAGCCTATTTTTAAATACATTTTGGTTATTGGTAAAGCCTTTAGTAAGTCTGCCGGTAAAGCATTCAAGTCCCTGGTAGTACGATTGAGAAAAGAAAACTTTCCAGTGGATGTATGTTTGCGTTATGACTGGAATTATATAAATTGTATGCATATTTTAGGTATTTATATGGGTAACGGGACTTTGTGCCCAACCTGTATATGCCACGCACTATATTATCTTAAAACATGAAGACCAAGGGAAAAAGTGCGGAAAAGAATTAGCAAAATGTCTCCAAATTCAACCACCGATGGCCTGCTTTTTTTTTTTTTAATTTAAATTGATCTGCTTAGTTTGTCTTACTAATAAATATGTTTTTGTATAAAATTTACTCCTTTCAGATATCGAAGTTACAATGCTGATGTAAGATATACGGAACATAATAAATATAATGTAATAATATCAATATTATTTGGTGTGACTTTAGAATTTTTAAAATTGTTCAAAATAACGCATGATCTTTTACCTGAGATGATAAAAAGAAAGGAGGGAATACTTCAACCCAAATATGCTTGAAACCGGTGCGATGGATATGACGTCAAACTACACCTTTTACGCCCCATAATCCACCGCGAAATACGCCAATTGCCAAATATCAAATTGATACTATAGGTTTTGGTCATACGTAAACGGATTAGAAAGGATCTGGAGGTAACAGGACTACTAGCAGATTATTATATCAATGTATATTTATTAAAAGTGTTATGGTTGTGACATGGACTGAACACTTCATTTCCACATTCTTTCTCTTATCATGAAGGATGTTGGCACTCCTTCATATGTTAAAGCATAGGGGGACATATCAACGGTCATATTCTACAGGTGAGTCGAACAGAATATTAGCTTACTTATAAAAAAATAACACCTGCTGAACTTGACTACACTTTTGAAATATTCACAACACGAAACAATTTGTAATCGTAATAATATGAACAAAACAGCTGATAAACACACCGGAAAAAGATATGAACTATGGGTAATTTGACGGCCATACTAGTACACCTTTTTGGTTCTACCGTTTCAAGCTTATGGCCCGGGGTTGTGTTTTACCCTGTTGCAGCTCATCCAAACATCAGGATTTTCATAACTCACTGTGGAAGACTGAGCATGATGGAAGCGATATACCGGGAGGTGCCGATTATAGGAATGCCTTTCATCTTGGATCAACATGCAAACATGAGAATAATGTTAGAGAGGGGCATCGCAGTGAAACTCGACTATAACTCACTCACGAAGGAGGACGTTCTGTCAGCGGTGAAAGAAATTACCAGAAATCACAGGTAAACTATTTTGTATTAATATCAACATTTATTAGCGGATGTACTGTCATCCTCTGAGGAGTTTAGTGCTGACTAGTCGAGCGCGGTACTGAAGTGGGAGGGAACAGTGACAGCGGCAGTCTGGAAGGAAGTACAACCCTACTGAAAACATTCGCCGAATTTACGAAAGTTTCTAACGTATTTTTGGAGAGATAGAGATACGACCATTCGTGCTTACGTGTTCAGAGAAGGAAAGTATTGTAGAAAAGTTAGTTAGTTAGTTAGTTAGTTAGTTAGTTAGTTAGTTAGTTAGTTAGTTAGTTAGTTAGTTAGTTAGTTAGTTAGTTAGTTAGTTAGTTAGTTAGTGTTTGTTTCTTTGTTTGTGTTCGTTTGTTCGTTTGTTCGTTCGTTCGTTTGTTCGTTTATTTATTTATTTATTTAGTCTATTATTTATTTATTCTGGTGAAGTTTAGGCCATCACACCACCAGTAATACAATTACAATAAAATAAATAAAAAGAAAAATCATAATACAACTATAATAATATAAATGAAAAGAAGAATCATACTATAAAATTTAGTGATTAGTAGAATTGAATTAAATTTGTAAAGTAATCAATTTAAATATACTGTACTGCTGAACTCACTTGAGAAGTAAAACTACTTGATTTGTATTTTAAGATATCACCAACAAATGATTTTCGCATGACATTATAGGAATCTGTTTTTCACGATACCAATCACACATATTCTAAAATTCCAATAGAATAAAACCAAAAACTTTTCCACAGCATGTTTCCTTAAAAATGACTTGTAACGGTGAAATATTTAATATGAATAATTCATATAATATTAACATAGCTGACATCAGGGAGATGTATGAGCAAAAATTGCAACAATATATTTAATATATTAACAACAAAACCATATAGGCCTAGGTAAACAATATGTATATGAAATATTCACACACTACTACAAACTGAAGGCTGCATATTTTTGGACGATTAATACTTCCCACTCCGCTCGGCTCGGCTTGGCTGTAGCAACAAAAGAATTTACCTGCAACCCCCCCGCACCGATGGCAAGAATACCTCAGGTCCCAGCGCTAAACTCGTCGGAGGAAGACAGTACTTTGCGCTTCCAAAGTAGTGGGTTCATTCACTCAAATTAGATCGGAGATCGACTCCAGGTTTTTCCTTGCGTATAGATCATCTAAGACGCGCAGCTTTAATATTTTTGGAAATAAGCATACTGAAAGCGAATCTCATTTACGAGCGGACAACTCCGTAGCTTGTGTGATGTCATAGGGGGATGCATCTGCATGCTGCTCTTGTGGTCTGCAGTCCCCATATATTGTTGCATCTTTTTTCTTCTGCTGGATGTTCTTCTGATGCTGAACGTTGTCATCCGTGTTCTTCTATTCTGTACAGATGTACTGTTCTTCAGGTCTTTGCTCTACAGAGTCCTCCATTGCTTTTATATCACTTAGGGCAGACGTCTCAATAGGGTCTTCTCGGAGCACTTCCTCCTCTCTCTATTTCTTTATGTAAGAGTGGAACAAGATGCAGGAGCAGTTCGTGTATCTCCGGATGACGTCATTGATCGCGTCGTTTGAATAAACATCTGCAACCGCTACGATTTTGTCTCCATCTCGGAGGAAAGAATATCCTTATTACCGCAAATGTATGAAGAAATAAAAGCTTTTATAGGGAAAGTGGGAATCGCAAGTTTCAATGGGTAACTGTTACCACTTCATTAATCTAAAATTGTTACCTAATTTGAATCAAGACCAGTGTAACAAATATAATGATGTACTGAAGGTCTTGAGAAAAGAATTTGAGACCAGACTTAAGATTTGAATAATTCTAATTTAAAATAATTGTGAATTTCTAAGATGTTTTGGTTATTGTTAATTATTGAAAACATTACGAAACATATTTTTTAACTATTATTGTAATTAATATATTAATATCGACGTATCGTAAGAATACGTACCTTAACAACAAACGAGTTTAATTGTAATTTTATTATTATTATTATTATTATTATTATTATTATTATTATTATTATTATTATTATTATTTAATTCAATTTTATTTTATTGAATATAGTATAAACTTAAAACAAAGAGAGATACCAAAAACCATTTAAGTTACTAGAAATTAAGTATTGTTATCGTCTAGTCAACTGTCCGAAGACAGGTCTGAACCTCACAAATGATACCAACAAGGCACCACTTATGAGACAACTAGACCAGGAGATAATGGGGTAGGGTGACCAGTTCCTTGTGCTTAAATAATTACGTCACATTTAAATGTACACATTTTAACAATTTTACCGTTTTCGTTTTCGTTCCGATTCTCGTTTCCGGTTTATTGTGAACCAGCCTTAATTCGTAGGAGATTATAAACGAACAATGCAAAAATAATGTATTTAAATTACAAATACACGACATCGTTTGAAAAATCGAGAGATTAGGCCTAAATTTCAAACAGGTTGGTCGTTTAAGACTTTCATAAATTTTACAACCAATTATGGGCAATTATTAGATATCAGTTCTAATTCCGAACGGCCTAATTCAGGAAGTGATTACAAAGGTTGTAGTTACGAAACTTGGAGGCATTGGTAAGCAAAATAATTAAGAATAATTTATTTATACAGGGACATCACTTTATTTTTACCAACATTTTTAACATTAACCTGGCTATAATCGGAAACACTGTTGCCCCCTTCCATTACAGGAGTTTGGTGTTACTAGTGCAATATGTAAACAAATCATTTTACTAGCTATAGGAGGAGAGAAAAATAGTGTAGCCATTTATGTTACAGGGAAATACGATATTAGGATTTTCAGTTTGATCATTACTTTTACGGTATTTCATCAAAATACAGTAAAGTAGTAACATTTTTTTTTCACAAACTCAACTCTTCAGGCGGTTTTATTGATTATATAATGGCTACTTTATTCAGCATATTACCGCACTTTCGGTAACTCTAATCTTCACTTCTAAGTTATTCAGTCATGCTACAAACCGTACCTGTGCGAAATAAGCAGGGCCGGGTATTTACAGAGATCGCGAAAATCACGACATAATAGATATACAATAGATTTTACTAATCTTTACGAATTAAGTGATTCTGATTAATAATATGCGATAAAACAATCGCGAAATGGAGTTCTAATAGCGAAATATGGACACATTCGCGAATTTTATTATAGTGTCGTTTTATAGCGAATTTCATATTCTGAGTTCTTCTTTCGGACTTTTTTTATTTGAATTTGTTGCACATTCAAGTAGGCTACATTACATGGTATTCCAGGTGTTCTCATTACATTAGTGAACTCAAAAGACGAAGAATTCAACATTTCACTAATAATTTGAAGTATTAATTTGAGGGCTACAAGTTTTTTTTTTTTTTTTTTTTTTTTTTTTTTTTTTTTTTTTTTTTTTTATAATGAATATGTGTTAAATACAGTCTCAATCCAACAAATATTGTCTAATGGCCATACCGCACCTTTACCAGAATCCAATGAACCTTTAATGTTATTTATTTGGAAAGTAATATTCATACTGAGTTAATACTCCAATTTCAAAAACTTGTATTTTCTAAAATTTCCATTAATATCCAACAAAAGCACAAATCAATCTCCAACAATCTCCGCCGACACCAATATTAAAAAACGCAAATGATAAAATTAATCCCCATAAATACCTGCCCCTGAAAATAAGCTTCAATAATATAGGCTGTTCCTTCTATGGAAAACGCAATCATATTTCTGAAACACACTATACTCTGCACTATTTACTTCACTGCTAGCAGACTTCGAATGCAACATCGGCCGTAAGTTTGTGTGGCTGACGGGAGCAAGAATATTACTGCAAGGGGTGGGAGTCAAGTACATTCAGAAACGCAGGTACAATAAAAGTGCAAGTAAAAATAAAGTGATGTCCCGGTACAAGACTGTGTTTCTTTCTTGTTCAGTTACAGAGAAAATGTGAGAAAACTGTCGGCAATACTTAGAGACCACGCTGACACTGCGCTAGACCGCGCCGTGTTCTGGACAGAATACGTCATCAGACACAGAGGAGCACCGCATCTGCGCCCGGCGTCCACTGAGCTGTACTGGTACCAGCACCTTCTGCTAGACGTAATGCTGGTGCTTCTAGCACTTGTGATAGTTACAGTATTGGCTCTTTATTACGCATTCAGTTCATGTTGCAGATTTGCTAAAAGCACTATGAAACATAGGAAGATTGATTGACATTAGATAATTACATTTTATTCACACAATTTTTTATTGTTCTTCTGTTAAAATATAAATGAAGAATTCATGGAAAGAACATGCTAAGTCACTTTTCTTAAATTTTACAGAGGAGAATTTTTTAACGTTAATATACAGTGGAAGCTCTTAAGTTCGACAGAAATCAAGTTCCACATCCTATAGTTCGACTGCTTACGTAGGAGAATTAGACACGCCCCTATACGGGCACTAAGAAATGAGTTTGCTTGTGTCTTATAGTGATACTTTTGTTAAAGGAAAACAGAATATTTTATTGATTAGGACATCCATATTGATCACTGATTTTAAATTAATGAACTCTTCTTTTTCTATTTGAGAATTGCGCCATTTGTGAGACGGAACTGTCGAAACCCACTGTGGTACTAGAAGCGCATACACAAGTCTCGGGGCGGGCAGGAAATGCAAGTACAGTACTGTATTCGTTTATGAATAAGGGTGCGAGTGTAAGTGGAAATCTAGTATGTGAAAGTGAAAGCGTAGGGGAAAAAATAAAAGAGGAATAGAAGAAGAAATAAATAGAAAGAAAGACAGAGATAGAAATAAGGCAGAGACGAACTGTAAAGAGAGGTCAGAACCTGCGACAGCTGAGAATATGGAAAAGATATTAGATATGATTAAAAATGTGGGAATGCGATCAAAAAGTGCAAGTAAAGTGGATCTGTAAAAGATCGAGAAGTATAGGGGAGAGAGGAAGTGTATAAGCAGATGGGTAGAGATAAAATATAAGTATTTATAGGAAGTGAGAATAGTGAGTAAGGATCAGGTGTAAGCGGAATAGTGAGAAAGTGAAAATGAGCGCAAATAGGAATGAGTGAAAATAGTGAAAAAGAGTTACGAGAAGTGAACAAGTGACAGCATAAAATTAGTACTAACATTTGAACGTTGGGACAGTAAATGAATATAAGAGAAAGATAGGAGAAAAGGTCAAAGAACAAATAGGACAAATAATTCAATATGATAATTTATAGAGAAAAATTTTAATTGAGATTTTAGTGAATAGTAGTTAGAGGAAAACGGGCGTTTGAAAGGAGTATATAATATTAGATATAATAGGATTAATAAAGAAATAGAGAATAGCAAATGAAATGTAGGAGGAATACTGAAGGGGAAATTGAACAAGTAATAAAAAGCTACATAGTGTAATTGGAGGTATTTGTGTAGACGTGTACTGCAAATATTGTGTTACTGTAATATGTTAATGGTGGCACCGGATACAGAAATGTGAGGTACACCATTACATGTAAAGCAGTGCTGTGACGAAATATATAAAAAATAAATGAAGGGTATTCATTGATGGATAACCAATAAGAATTTGTATTCATTTCACCTACCACACCCACTACCCTTATTGGACTGAACTTTCAATTCTATTTCGTCGAACTTAGGAGAGTCCACTGCACTTCTAATAGGCTTCTAATGTTGGGGACCGATTACACAAGTTGACAGCAGCATGATACATAGGCCGGGAATGTGAGCTAGTACGAGGACATTGACTTCGTTCTGCGATCGATTACGCGAATAACAAGGCACACATAAACAAATTTTGACAGCTGTAAAAGTAAATATATGCTACATAGCATTACAAAGATATATTTTTACGTACCTTTCGTTATACGCAGAAGAATTATCATAGAATTATTCGTGAGTTTGAGTGTCCTCCTTTCTTTTCTTGCGCTACAATGTATCTGTAGCCTATATAATATCGTTTGTCACCTCGTATATTTGTATTACATAATTTACTGTACGTGTAATGTTCCTGTCATTCACTTGAAAACACTCACCAAATTCCGCTGCAAAAATATGCGCCTGAGAATCTTTAACCTTCGGCATTATTATTCAGCAGATACACTGTTTATGCATGCTACGGTAGTGACTGGCGAACAGAGTATTCAGCAGATACACTGTTTATGTCTTTTCGCTGTAAGAAAAATCCTAATGTAAACAATAGCACGTGACTGAAGTGAGGCTTCATTGGCCGCTGTTTGGCGCCATAGATTCTCACTGTTGTACGTTCTGTTTCATGTTAAACATTTCCCGTTACTCGTCAAGTAGGCCTAACCTCACTACTATGCATTCGTTTGCTTAGGAAACATTTATTTTATAATTACTGTAATTAAAACTCACATAACTTATTATATACATTTAAGACTATTTTGTTTTTCTCCGCCTTTGAGAGGGTTTCTACTCTTATGATTAATAACCACACACACACCGAGGGTACAGAAGCCATACTTCAGTACCACGTGCTTACGTGAACAACTACGAGCTCAAGTGACGCCAGCTTGTTACAAGAAGAGACTACTTCGGTATTACTGTTGGTATTCATCCACGCTCACAGTACATAACAAAATATAAAAATAGTTTTTCTTTTACATAGCGTTTTACATATAAGTGAAGTTATGTTTCATCGTATTTAGCAACTAGAATTCAATTTTTTATTTTCAAATAATACAAGATTGTGGTTTCCAAATACGGAACTATATTTTCCTGCGTCATGTGAGTGTTTCGACTGGGAGCCAATCACGGGTATGACAACCACGTGCTTGTGTTTACATTAGGATTTTTCTTACAGCGAAAACAGTATAGAGTACTGACTGGTGAACGGATAGTCAACTTGAAACCATCGTAACGCACCCTATCAGACCCCAACATTACTGATAAGACACCATTACTTTACATTTAATTTAGTTTGAGTTATCATTCTGATTTACTACAAAGATAGTTCACTTTATGAGCTAGCAGATGGGATCAAAAAACAAAAATAAAAAAGTGACTTAGTTTGTTCTGTCCGTGGACTCTTCAAATGTAATTGAGATGCAGACGGGTTAGACTTCCCAGGTGTTGTTTTTCCTACAGAATAACATCTACTGGGTCATCCAATTATCGTCTGACCAGAACTGCGTCAGGCCGAAAAGCTATCGCTTCCCTCCGCCAGCCAGGCAATACACGAGTCCGTGGTTCAGCAGTTACTTGTTGTGCTAGAGTGACTGCCTAATGTATTCTAATGCACTTTAAAAGTTGTGTTCACCCAAGTCACGCAAGGAAATACTGGAACTATCTGCTTCCATTTTCAACAACTTCTGGCATCTTCTTAGGAAATTTCTTGCGGAAATTTTCCAAGCGTTGTTCACTATCGTCAAGAGTTTCTTCCGTGAGCACTGTACGTCGCTTTCCTCGCTTCTTATCTTGAACACTTCCCATTTCCCGAAATTTATTAAATAATTTATGAATCGTATGACGACTTGGAACTCGATCATCTCGGGATTTCTCTTCAAATAATCTCCTGACAACACGAGCGGATTCTGAACGGACATACGAATCGTAAGTAAACACCAGATGTGAAATAGAATAATTATAATTAGACCTATTGTTTGCCATTTGTTCTTGGCAGACTGTACACGTGTAGTTGCTTGTACTGTTCAAACACTGTGTCGCGTGAGAGTCAGGTCAAAACTATAGTCGCGACGCTGTTATTTCCGGCGTGACTCCTCCTCTTTGCTTACGTCTTAGGAAGTGAAAGCTCTATAAAGTCTAGGTAGGTAGTATCGTTCGCCATTTTTGTTCTTTCGTTCCCGAGCTACCATACGAGGAATCTATTTGCCAAACCGTTAAACATTATCATGTCGTAGCTCCTATGATAATAAATCAAACGCACTGTAATTCAGCAAATAATTGAGCGGCAAATAACGTCTTCGTGTGCTTTCTGCGAACGCCAACGAAAGAGCCAAAATGTCGGGCGATTATATTAAGTATTCATCGAGCCTTAAGAAATGAATAAGTCTTCATAAGCGAATCACAAGACGCACACGTTTAAATGTAGCCGACCTGCAACGCAATTGGCTGCCGGAAATTAGAGCGAGGGGACTATAGTTAAACCCTAACGCCCACTTCCCCGTCCGGCCGTAGGCGTTGTCTCATCAGCTGAGGCAGTTAGCTTTGGTCAGAAGACAATTGAATGGCCCAGTATGGTTTTAGCTCGAAAGTCACCATAGTTTTTCAATTAGTTTCAGGGCACTACATTGACATTTTTTCAATATCGGCATGTTTGGAGCCAGTAAAAAGTAAGAAATCTTTTAGGGATGGTGAGCTCATTAAATGATATGGTATAGAAATGGCATCTGCCTATGAAGACAACAAGATAGCCAAAAAGTTTGAAACAGCCTCCTTGTCCCTTCAAATATTAAGTACAAGATTATATTACTATGATGCACCGAAGCACATATGGAGTTTATTTAGATTTGAGTATTTTAAATCCATAATCTTTTTCCCTTCTCTAATTTTCACTGTCAGAGTAATAAAATCTACATCGACATAAGGCATAGTCCTTCTACCCGTCCTTCAGTATAATCCCTGTGCTTGGTGCTGAGGAACAATCGAATTATAATACTGATATCTTTATTGTAGAGAGACCTACCGCCTAACACCGACGCTGTATCAACATCTCAGGTTATTTAGCGTCTGAATGAGATGAAGGTGATAATGCCGGTGAAATGAGTCCGGGATCCAGCACCGAAAGTTACCTAGCATTGCTCGCATTGGGTTGAGGGAAAATCGAGGAAGCAAGTAAAGAGATAGGGTTGGAAGTAAATCCCGAAAAGACTAAGTATATGATTATGTCTCGTGATCAGAATATTGTACGAAATGGAACTATAAAAGTTGGAGATTAAATTTATCCTTCGAAGAGGTGGAAAAATTCAAATATCTTGGAGCAACAGTAACAAATATAAATGACACTCGGGAGGAAATTAAATGCAAGAATAAATATGGGAAATGCCTGTTATTATTCGGTTGACAAGATTTTGTCATCTAGTCTGCTGTCAAAAGTCTGAAATTAGAATTTATAAAACAGTTATATTACCGGTTGTTCTGTATGGCTGTGAAACTTGGACTCTCACTTTGAGAGAGGAACAGTGATTGAGAGTTTTTGAGAATAAGGTTCTTAGGATAATATTTGGGGCTAAAAGGGATGAAGTTACAGGAGAATGGAGAAAGTTACACAACGCAGAGCTGCATGCATTGTATCCTTCACCTGACATAATTACGAACATTAAATCCAGACGTTTGAGATGGGCAGGGCATGTAGCACGTATGGGCGAATCCAGAAATGCATACAGAGTGTTAGTTGGGAGGCCAGAGGGAAAAAGACCTTTGGGGAGGCCGAGACGTAGATGGGAAGATGATATTAAAATGGATTTCAGGGAGGTGGGATGTGATGGTAGAGACTGGATTAATCTTGCTCAGGATAGGGACCAATGGCGGGCTTATGTGATGTCGGCAATGAACCTCCGGGTTCCTTAAAAGCCAGCAAGTAAGTAAGTACCCGTCAACCAGGTAACTTGCCCCAACCGGGATTCGAATCCGGATCACTTGATTTCGCGGTCGGACTCGCTAACCATTACTCCACAGGCTTGGACTTACTGAGTAGATTTGGACCAGCCATGTCTATCGTGAAATCCCCGTAACACCTCAGGGTCGGAAAGTGCAGTGACTAGTGTACTTCGTGATGTTCAGTGTGGAATTTTAATATAATTCTTCCATTGATACATTTTTTACAACCCAGAATGTGTGTTACCCTGATGGCAGTGACAGGGACGAGTATATTCACAGTCTCGTGAGTTGAATACCACCCAAAGGTCACGTGTAGCGACTGCATCTCGAAGAGGTTTGTATCTTATCAAATTCGGCAGATAACATGGTACTTGGAAAGTGGTAACTCATGTCACACGCCGATACAGTACGTGTTAAGAACAATGTTCACTTAATGCTTCTCCAAGCAATAAGTCACTGTGAAAACTGAGATTCAGTTACTCTTTGACATTTTCATTTACGTATTTTTTCATTTACTTTGATTATTTTATTTTCGTGCTTTTATTTATAAATTATTTAATTCATTCATTCAAACATTAACTCTTTCGTACACCATCTTCTTAATCTTCAGCTTTATCGAGATTGTCCCCATCAGTTTTGCCGTCATTTTAATATACACCAGGGTAGCCAACCCATGGTCACGGCACACTTGCTACTAGTAACAATTCACTTTCATTATCATCTAGTGTCGAAATAGTACATTATGCAACAAGCCTATAATGGTAGTAATTAAGACGCGAGTATGTTTGTTTATGAAACGAGCGCAAGCGACTTCATAATTTTCATACGAGCGTCTTAATTACTATTATAGGCAAGTTTCATACGACTTTTTATCCTCGATCATATTTCTAACTTGAAATTATTCATAAGTATTCATGTTATGGTTATCTAAGTGAAGACCGGAACTGAACTTCTAAATTGTGAGATATGCGCAAACGCGAAAGTATTGATTTTTTCCGAGGAACGAATATCATTGACCTTGATATAATCTAGAGAATAACATGAACATTAATATTGATATAACCTGGAAATTGATTTAGAACTGAAAAACGAGATAACAAATTGAACTTATTTGAATACCATTTACAATTAACGCTAATTATTATACTAACAGAACATAACCTTCTGCGGCAGTATTGGTTTTCCAGCCTCCGTGACGTTTCGCTAATTGTCTTTCGATTGCATATCCGAGAATAATCGATACTTGCGATTTTATAATAGTATAATGGTGATTTCTCATTTGGCTGAACAACTGAACTATAATGAATTATACCAGGTGTATAATTACTACATTTCGGCATGGTCGAGCATAAATAATAATATTATGATAACGCTTCTAACTGCGTGACACCGAATCCATCGTTCGCCATGGTGGGTGTTTTGTCCAAAGACTGGTAGATGGCAGTAGTAATTCTAAAGACTCATAGACTCATAGTAAAGGCGCCGCATGGGCCTATATAAATAATAATATATTAAACGAACCGACTAGTTGAAACATAAGGAGGTTTCATACGTGCCTCCACCATTGCAGATTCCTCCATTTCCATTAGAACAGGCCTGCACAAGGTTTGCGCTCTCCGAGCCGACTCACAGCTCATGAGCGGAATGCAGATATTAGCTGCGCTCTGTATAAGGGTGGACTGGAAGAAAGGGTGATCTCGTACAAAATATACACAAAAGGAAGTACTATTACGAGTATTTATGAAATGAATTCCCGTTCAGTCTTTGCAAAACTATCTTGGACTATTATTAATTAATAATGAAATATTTATTTTACAGAAGTAATAGAAATTCTATAGTTACTTAAATGTACAATATCATTTTGTTATATTTTTATTTATCAGTACATCAAAACGAGGTTTTATGCTGTTGGCAGCTGAAAGGAACAGTAGCCTACTGATCATAATTATACATCAGTTACAGGTGTTCGACGTCTGCCTTTATTAAAGTTGATTATAGAAAACAGTTGCTCACAAATATAAATGTTGAGCCAAACATAGCAATCATTTTCACAGACAGCCTGTGTAGTCGTGGATATTATTCCTAATGTTTAGTCTTGTAAAACTCAACCAGGCTAGTAGTATTATTCAAACGATCATCTTTAGCCCTTAGGTCACATTGAATATCAATAAGTCCGAGCTGTAAATCGTTAAATGTTATGTTTTATTTAACGACGCTCGCAACTGCCGAGGTTATATAAACACACTTAAATGCAATCGACCTGGCCCGGAATCGAACCCGCAACCTCGGGCATAGAAGGCCAGCGCTATACCAACTGCGCCAACCAGGCCCACTTGTTACTTATATGGCATTGTTTCAACTGGTGTTGAAGAATTTATTATGATAACTTTAAACTTCTTTCCAATTAAGACAAGACTTTTAGTAGGTTATTTTACGACGCTTTATCAACAGCTTATGTTATTTATCGTCTGAATGAGAAGAAGGTGATAATGCCGGTGAAATGAGTCCGGGGTCCAACACCGAAAGTTACTCAGTGTTTGCTCATACTGAGTTGAGGGAAAACCCCGGAAAAACCTCAACCAGGTAACTTGAACCAGGAATCAAACCCGGGCCACCTGATTTCGCGGCTAGACGCCCTAACCGTTATTCCACAGGTGTTGACCTTAAGACAAGATCTTGGAACCTAGAATTAAATTAATATTTGCACATAATGTTTAACATGGCTTCATCACGAGCAGTTTCTATCGTTCGAAAGTAAGCGATATTACCTTCCCGAAACTGACTTACGAAAAGTGTAAATTTACGACTGAAATCCCGTAATTTATTCAACATATCAACACTGAGCTGGCCTTTTCCCTGAAGAGAGATATTTAAATTGTTGAACATTAATATCTTTAGTAGTCTATCTTTATGTCTGGACTCGTGATGACGCATTATGTTATGTTTCTTTCTACCTTTCAAAATGTTGTGGCAGATAAAGCACTCCAGCAGCTATGAAAAAGTAAGTATTTTGCCATGCAACATTGAAAGAATTTGCCTGATCACTACTCTTCCGTCTTTTAGATTCCTCCATACTGTACTGTAGCAGTAGGTAAGCAACGTGAAACAGTTACTGAGAATACGCACTGCACTCCACAAGATAGCTGAGTGGTCGTTTCCCTCTCCTCTACCTATATCGGGTCTATGTCATTCTGACGTATCTTCCTCTCCGATTCGGCGAGCGGTATACACAGCTCTCCCGCTCCGAAGGAGCGCGCGCGCTCGTTGAGCGCTCTTTGTGCAGGTATGTATTAAACGAACCGACTCGTTGAAACATAAGGAGGTTTCATATGTGCCTCCACTATTGCAGATTCCTCCATTTCCATTAGAGAACGCTCATTCCTATCCTCTCTCCTTTACTGCTGCAAATGGTTCTCACTAGAGATGAATATCGATCGAGAAAGCAAGACTAACAGCGCCCGCAAAGCCGAAAACCCGCACGACAATCTTGCTCCGTCCGTACAATAACTAACCGTAGTGCCTTCCCTACAGTGTGATTACCCATTTGTAATGGCTATAAGCCAGACTGTACTTCCAAAAAGGAATTATGAAGAAAATATTGCTCTTCGGAAGTTTAAGCGAGAATGGAAATAAGAGTTTTCGTTTAAGAAGGCATTTCTTCAAAGCTTGATCCGAAAAAATTCAATGTAGAACTTCCAACATACAGGGTGTTTAAAAAAAGTGTCGCATATTTTTACAGGAGATAGCATAGGCCGAAACTAGAAAAAAAAGTTCCTATAAACATGTATCCGGAAACAAATATCTGTTGAGATATGGGCCATGCTGTATTGTGGCCTATGACCGTCATTCGTTTAAAAACACAAAACAATGGTGCATGTTTTGAGAGTGATAGCATCCCTCAACAGAAGTAAACAGAGAATGTAGTAGTAAACAAAGGTCCAACCATTAAGTTCAAACCACTGAACGATGCTAACAGATTGCAACGTTGCAGTAAGACAGGGAAGAGTTTGCCTGTGGAGACAGGCTTGAGTTCCTTGACCTCTTAAATCTGTATTACGAGAAGAAAGAACAGTGTATTTGCAGCGATGTTGCCAGACTGCTGAAACTTTCAATTCAAATTATCTAATTAACCGTGCATTTAATCACAAAAGTAATATAGCTTTTCTATTAATTTAAGTGTAACCTATCGTCCCTTTCAATCTGCATTGTTATTTCACTGTATGTTTGCATTCATACAACCAAAGACATCGAAAAGTGCTTATAGTTCTCTTATCACTTACAAATTTGCATATAGATTTTATTTTAATACTACAGAACTTGCAGATGTCGATACAAATAAGAAATCATTCAAGTAGAGAGGGATTAAAGAAAATTGAAGGGCTCAGAGCCAAAAGCGACTAACCCAAATTACAAAAATGAGTAAATAAGAGTTGATATTAAGAGGATCCTTACAAAAATGATTGGTTTCACAATTTATTTTAAATGGTCTACATTGAATAAATACAAAAAATATTATGAATCTGTAACAACAATGTATAGTTTTGAAAAAAGGCTGAACATTACAAAATTGTGGGTTGGTCGACTTTGGCTCTGAGCCCTTCAATTGGGGGATAGCCTACTTTATTTAACAAAGATAAATAACACTTTCCATATGTGACTAGACTAGACGGCATTTCGGAAGGCGGTTAGCTTCTACTGGGTGTTCATTTCAAAGTGTGTCATGACGTCACTGTTGATGAGTCAGCGATTTGAAGCGAGTTTCAGCTTTTTGTCAGAGAAGTTGCCTATTAATCAAGGCGTTCAATCTGAACTTGAGAATGTGTACCTACGGTATAACTTGAACGTCGTAGCAACAGATGACGGTCTGTGTGCTACCATAACCTCTTTCGAACTGTGTTTTCCGCTGCCAAGTCATACGCAGGATATTTGTTATCATCGGTTGCGTACGGCAACATTCCACAATACAAATCAAATGCTCCGTGTCCATGTTGACCGTCGAAATTAATGTCAACAAATACGTAAGTAATCGTCTTAACCCTCTCCACATATCCCGACAGTAAGAAAAAACTCACCTCAGTACATGTTTCGAAACAGTTCACATTCCTGACACTACCGGTGTAACAGTACGTATCTGTAAGTACTCTTCTGAATGAACGCTGTACTTGCTAGGGAACTTCTCTGACACATAAGTAATACACCTCTGCGGAAGTGTAGGAAGATTGAATTCTCTAGGCTTATCGACTAGCCACATGACGACATACAGCGGGCCATGACACACTTTGAACTGAACACTCAGTATAAGCGCCGTAGCGTTTCTGGTGTGTGACGTCACAAGCTTGTACAGTAGAACCAATCAGAATCAGTCTATAACAAGCAATTCCCGAGTTCGTTTCTTCACGTGAGAGTGTTTCAATACATTGAATAAGTAAAACTAACACTTACTGTGTGTGTGTAAGGTAAATAAATGGAAGAAGAGACTGTAAAAAGACAAGTATTACACAAGCAGGCGCGGAAAATAGTGTTTAAGGTTTATAATTATTTTAAAAACGTTAACGAGCAGAACGCTGCCGGCCATCTTGATGCTGGCAGCAACGTTGCCAACATGCAAGAAATAACTGCAGAAGCATGTGGTGTGGGATTGAGAACCGTGCAAAGAATATTGTTAGTGAAGGAAAGAGGGTTTGTTTGGTGTCATGCTTACAGTAATCAACGGCTAAGGTCATTATTGTCTTTTGATAATTTAAATTCTCTCCTGCGCTATTTGTATTGCACGTGCGTGAAGTACGATGTGGCAATGTTGTACGCTGCCTTGCTCTCTCTATCTGTCTCTCTCGACGCAAATGCTAGCAGATTACCTCCTTCGGAATTGCCTCGACTCTAGAAACAATTAGAAGTTAAATTTTGGATTCAGAAATGCGCACAATGTTACTTCTCAACACATTACATCAAAGCCTGAAATCTTATCATCAACCTCTTCGTGAGGAAATAACTTACACAGTAATATTAGAACATTTTAACATCTTTAAAAACAATAGACCTCATTACGCTCTTTACCATTCCCTTCCGGATGCCATGATACAAACACGATAGCAAAATTCTTAAAATTCCATCATAATATTTAGTCGTTTACTGCGAACAGAATCTACAGAGTAGGCTACTAATTTGGCCTGAATGAGACAGGAAAAAACACTTCACGCATAGGAATTTATATTCAGTTTGAATGAATCTTCACGAAATTCATGTCTACCTTGCAAAACATTTATCAATAGATGATTGATCACTAATTGATAAGACAACCCAGGCAAAATGTAGGAAGATTGATGGAATAACTCGCGATAGACAAAAACAAAATTCCCACAAACTGTATTATATATGTTTAGTCAGCAGTTCGAGGACGGGTTGGAATCTCACAAGTGACACCAATAAGGCGTCACTCGTGAAGAAACTAAGCCAGGAAATAATGGGGTAGTGTGGCCAGTTCCTTTCCGCCTCCACTGCATACCACGCTAGCTAGTAACACATTTCACTAATCAGACTTCAGATGTATGGAACAATTGCTCTTCTTCTGACATATCGTCAAGTTACATGTACTGACTGGAAATAGAAGTACCAGCCAGAACTTCAATTAGTAGGATGAAAGAGTAATGGAACAGGGAAAAATTCTCTCCAGCACCGGGATTTGAACCCGGGTTTTCAGCTCTACGGAAAGAATTTTTCTCTGTTCAATTACTCTTTCATCGTATGATGACGCAGAATATCTGCATGGAAATATCATATGTACTTCGGTACATTAAAATAATATATATGATATGCATAAATCACTTCGTGATTTAAGACGGCGCTTATTCCGTCGGATTCCGGCCAACTAGTCACTCATAACGAGTGCACCTCAGAACATGTGTGGACTTCAGTCCTACGTTCATAGACATCTATAACGTAGTGCAGAGGGCGGCCACTAGAAGGAATCCAAGAGTTGGAACTTAAACTGAGACGATTCTGTCCGACACCGGGATGGGTATCCGGTGTGGCTTAGTGGATAAAGCATCAGCACGTAGAGCTGAAAACCCGGGTTCAAATCCCGATGCCGGAGAGAATTTTTGTGTTCAATTATTCTTTCATCGTATGATGACGCAGAATATCTGTATGGAAATATCATATGTACTTCGGTACATTAAAATAATATATTCAATTAATCAAAATTTTCAGACAAAAAGAAAACTTGCGGATCAAGGTCACGCACAAACGTACAAAAGTACAAACCACGCACGAGTCACTGAACTGAAAATTATGAACTGAAGCATTGGTAATTCCAGCTGTCCCAGCTGACTTTAGTTGAGGAGAATGGTCCAGGTTTGGGATAAGCACACGTGGCAAATGCAGTCCATTGCTTGACCTTGAGCTGCCAGTTCGAAAAGCACAGATAATAGATCCACATGTCATTTACTATTATGTTGTTGTTCGTTTAGTCAACTGTCCGAAAACAGGTCTGAACCTCACAAGCAACACCAAGAAGGCACCAGTTATGAGGCAATTAGGCCAGGAGATAATATGCTAGGGTGGTCAGTTCCTTTCCCCCTCCACTGCATACATCGTCAACTAGTTACGTTTACTATTATGTGCAGACTAAATTTTGTCGTAGTTTCACCGTATCACCAATATAAGATATTGTCTGTGGTATAGAGAAATCATTAAAGAACTCACAGAAGAAACAGCTGAAGAAATTAGACAAGAGACGGTTAGA
The DNA here is from genome assembly GCF_040183065.1 of Periplaneta americana. Lineage (NCBI taxonomy): Eukaryota > Metazoa > Arthropoda > Insecta > Blattodea > Blattidae > Periplaneta > Periplaneta americana. The sequence goes on along the minus strand of NC_091117.1, from coordinate 210,706,748 downwards.
ATATTTAGATTTTCAAAGTACAGAGCAACAATTTATCCATTTCTAATACAGTGTTAAATGTAATGAATGAATGGTTCAGTGCAAATAAATTACACTACCTATTATGAGGTAAGATGCAACTGATCTTAAAAATGTATTGCATGGACAACGCATTTGAACTTTTATCATATTTTCTATATTACATCAAAGCTAAGACGTCTTTTAGTTGTCATTAAGTTTACGTAATCATGGGAGACCTTCAGACATGGAACACACTTTTGGTGAATGCTGTACCATGTACTACATGAGCAAGCCCAACCAACCTTTGCTAGAAATTACACAAGATAATAACCTACTTTCGAAATCATGCTGTTATTTGGCCAACTGTCCGAAAACAGGTTGGAACTTCATGCTAATGTTTTTGGTAACTTACTCAACACATCAAAAGTGCACCCCTCTGGAGCAACGGTTAGTCTACCTGACCGTGGAACGAGCGGGTCCGGGTTCAAATCCTGGTTCAGGATTTTTATTGGGTTATTTTACGACGCTGTATCAACATCTAGGTTATTTAGCGTCTGAATGAAATGAAGGTGATAATGCCGGTGAAATGAGTCCGGGGTCCAGCACCGGAAGTTACCCAGCATTTGCTCGTATTGGGTTGAGGGAAAACCCCGGAAAAAACCTCAACCAGGTAACTTGCCCCGACCGGGATTCGAATCCGGGCCACCTGGTTTCGCGGCCAGACGCGCTGTCCGTTACTCCACAGGTGTGGACTTCAGGATTTTTCCAGGGTTTTCTCTCAGCCCATTGCGAGCAAATGCCGGGTAACTTTTGGCGTTGGACCCCAGACTCATTTCCCTGGCATTATCACCAGCGAATAGAAATACAAAGAATGCAACTGAGCGAATTTCCCTGGTCTGATTTTCTGCGCACATGTCCTCAGCGTATAATGAAACTTTCAAACGCTAGAGGTCAGTGTAATCGAACACCCCCGAACGGTGGAACAGCAATCCTGATTCGCTGCCAAGTCTGCTGAAAAGTATTTCTGCTGTCGACTGGTGGTGCGATATCAGGGAGAAAGGCGTGAACCTCCAGCTGATGGAGATAGAGCTGGTTTGAAGGTCACTACTACATCAAAGGTACCAACGCAGTGTTCACACTTATAGCCTATAATAAAATTTACCTATATACGCTGTTATCGTCTTCATTTCATTCAGGCACTAGATAAACGCAGCAGTTGATAAAGCGTCGTAAAATAACTAATTAAAAACATATGAAAGAGATAAGCAACGTTATACCAGTGCCGCCTTTTCAACAAACTCCATATTTAGATGAAAGGATACTTTAAATAGACTATTCTTCAAGATTTTACAACTCTGTGTAAAGGAGAGCGGTTACGACGTGATTCGGTGTTGGCTACTAGATAGCACATGTAGGTATTACTCTAGGAAGACGACATTCTTTGTTGTTATTATTATTATTATTATTATTATTATTATTATTAGTATTATTATTATTATTATTATTATTATTATTATTATTATTTTACAGGAGAATGGAGAAAGTTACACAACACAGAACTGCACGCATTGTATTCTTCACCTGACATAATTAGGAACATTAAATCCAAACGTTTGAGATGGGCAGGGCATGTAGCACGTATGGACGAATCCAGAAATGCATATAGAGTGTTAGTTGGGAGGCCGGAGGGAAAAAGGCCTTTAAGGAGGCCTAGACGTAGATGGGAAGATAATATTAAAATGGATTTGAGGGAGGTGAGATATGATGATAGAGAATGGATTAATGTTGCTCAGGATAGGAACCAATGGCGGGCTTATGTGAGGGCGGCAATGAACCTCCGGGTTCCTTAAAAGCCAGTAAGTAAGTATTATTATTATTATTATTATTATTATTATTATTATCATCATCATCATCCTCAGGTGTAGTCTCTGCCGTACTAAGGGTCTCAATTCTGATACAGGATTTAAGGGCTTAGGGCTCCAGACCATGTGGTTTTATAGGTACTCTTCGGGCATGGCACCTGAATCTGTCAGGGCTGAGGCAGTGTGGCCCGTCTGTCAGCATCTGATGTCAAATCCAACTTAGGCATCCTGAAGGACTGGAGTAATCATGCATCAGCATACGAATTATAAGGCACACAATGACCAATGAAAGCCAGTGGAAAGCTGCTGGAAAGTTTTTCTTCCTGACGTTCACTCTAGAGGAGAAAATGTTTTGACCATCCCACAGAAAATAAAGGCAAGTTTTCGAAAAATCAATTTTAGCAAAAGTATCATTATTCAGGCTAGTGTAGCACTAACAACTTTAAAACATGCATTCAGAGAGGGTAATTTTCTTTCATCAACTGGGAATGGAAAAAATCCAGAAGAGGGACATTCCCTGGCTTCTCCCCTTCAGATCGAACACTGCGTAAACGAAGATATCAATGCTTAACTGAATCTCAGCTTGTCACAGTGACTTATTGTTTGGAGAAGCATTAAGTGATCAATGGTATTAACACGGATCGGCTTCTGGCGTACATTACTACATTCCAAGTAACACGATATCTGCACAGGATGATAAGATAGAGATTCCCTTCAAGGTGCGTCGCTACACGTGACCAGCAGATGGTCTTCAAATCACGAGAATGTGACCACACTTGCCCCTGTCACTGTCTATCAGAGATACAGACTTACGTTCTAGTTTGTAAAAAATTTATCAATGGAAAATTTATATTATAATTCCACACAGAACATCAAGAAGTACGGAATGAATCACTGCATTTCCCGCCCGTGAGTAATTCCCGAGATTTCATGACAGACAGCTGTGCCAGGTACTGTTCTCCAACCAGGAGATCAACCGTGAAAGGAATGTGCTTACTATTGCCTCATCTATTGGAGCGAAGTAGATAAATAATATTACCATTATAACGTCAGTTTAAAAACCATGCGCTCTCCTGCATATGTTATTTCCTGTATGAAGAGATTAAAAGACCAGGAGATTAACTGTGATCTAATTTTGTAACTAGGGTAGTATCAATATGTCTGCATCAATGTTATGGTTTGTGCTATGAGAGCTAGCCAATAGAGATAAGAGTACCCACGTGTGTGACCTTATGACATCTTATGACATCAACATTCATTCACAGCACCATCCCCCTTCCCTTCATTCCCTGGAGACTTTCTCGTCGTTGGAGCACAGTATATACAATATTCATTCATTCATCGTGTTCTGCCCAACACTGCAAACCCAGCATTCTCCAGTTTTTCCTATTTTCTGCCTTCCTCTTAGCCTCCACATATGATCCGTATATCTTAAAGTTGTTTATCATCTGATATCTTCTTCTGCCCCGAACTCTTCTCGTCCACACCTGTGGAGTAACGGTTAGCGCGTCTGGCCGCGAAATCATGTGACCCGGGTTCGAATCCTGGTCGGGACAAGTTACCGTGTTGAGGTTTTTTCCGGGATTTTCCCTCAACCCAATTTGAGCAAATGCTGGGCAACTTTCGGTGCTGGGCCCCAGACTCATTTCACCGGCATTATCACCTTCACCTCATTCAGGCGCTAAATAACCTGAGATGTTGATACACCGTCGTAAAATAACCTACTTAAAAAAACTCTTCTCCAGTTCACTATTCCTTCCAGAGCATACTTCAAAAGGCACTTTCTTCTCAGCCAGTGACCCAACCAATTCCTTTTTCTCTTCCAGATCAGTTTCAGCATTATTCTTTCTTCACCCACTCTTTCCAACACAGCTTCGTTTCTTATTCTTTCTGTCCATTTCACATGCTCCATTCTTCCCCATACCCACATTTCAAATGCTTCTACTCGCTTTTCTTCATGTAATGTCCATGTTTCTGCCACATACCATGCTACACTGCACACAAAGCACTTCACTTGTCTCTTCCTTAGTTCTTTCACCAGAGGTCTGCAGAAGATGCTCCTTTTTCTATTAAAAACTTCCTTTGCCATTGCTATTCTCCTTTCGACTTCTTAGCAGCAGCTCATGTTGCTGCTTATAGTACACCCCAAGTATTTGAAGCTGTCCACTTGCTCTACTGCCTCATTTAGAATTCGCAAGTTTACCTTCTTTACTTTTCTTCCTATGACCATGGTCTTCGTCTTGTTGGCCTTTATCTCTATCCTACACTGCTCACAGCTGTCATTTAGCTCCACTAGCATATCCCTTAGTATCTCGTTCAAAGCAAATCGTAAGGTTTAATACCATCGCTTTCTGGGTTCTTCTATTGATGGCAATTATATCGACTCTTCAATGGCAATCATCTTCAGACACACAATGAATCTCCTCATGTACTTCCCATCCTCTGTTTCTTAGCAGGTTGGCAATTGCTGTACGGGCACGATGGTGTCTGTTGTTACGCAGTAGCTCTCCCTTCTTAGAGAACCCCAGTACGTGGCCAAGTGTTTCAGTCTCGCTGCAGCCGGGATGGCGACAACGGGTAGTACTGAAGGTTCTGACAGGGACAGATCTCACTGTGATGACGTTGCAAGACATCTTGATGGCATTGATGTATTCCAAGGACGAAGGACACTTTTTAGAGGAGATCCAGGAGTTGGCTTTGGGGCATTCTTCAAATTAGCTTTATAATAATAAATTACTATTATCCATACCCAAACGGATCAGATTGTATTTGTACAAACTACATTAAAATGAGAAAAGAGAAAGAGTCTCGATAATGAAACGAAAATGATCATTTTCTTGCGATATATTGACACCTTTCTAGTTACCGTCGAACGGGGTGACTTTGTGCCAGGAGGGTGACTTTGTGCCACTCGCGAATTTCATACAAAAACGTAAGGAAGTAGTCTTTAAAACCGTCACAAGGTTTTAAGGACTACTAATCGTAAGGAAGTAGACTTTAAAACCTTGTCACGGTCTTAAAGAATACTTCCATGTGATTTTCGCGAATGGCACAAAGTCACCTCTCGCGACGATACTTTATAAAATAAAGACCCATTTAATTGTCAAATGCGTCTCATTACATAAAAATCAGTCCCGATATAATTGATTCGTAGTGTGAACAAATTTTGTCAAAGAATGTAAGAGAAACTGCTGTGTGAAGGAAATCAGATACACCGACAGGCAGCATGCAAAGGAACATTGCGATGTCAGGAATGCTGTCACCATTTATTGTCGCAAAAAACTAGATATTCATTTTTACAGATTAACAATACTTCATATAACGATAAAGTAACAGTGAATTAAAAATTCAAAATATTGCTATCGACATGGTCAGTATGATAATGACGCTTATCTGCCCTGGATCCACGCGTCAGCTTCTTCGAGAGCCAATGACAGTGGCGATCATAACCCTGAAGACAATGTATCGTCCAATAGATGGTTATCGCTATTTAACAATGCAAGTAGATTATGTAAAATTTCCATCGATATACTGATAACGATGAGTGGCTGATATCATTATAATTAAGTATAAATATGTGCAACTCGAATGGAGATTTAAATTATTTAGCTCTGTGGTTCGCTGGAGACGTATTTTCTGCCGAAAAACTTGTACGCTAATCACACAGAAAATGGAACCTTCACGTGTACTAACGCAATATCTCGCTGCTACAGCAGGTAAGAAAACGTTTTAAACACAGAAAATACGAATATAGAGTTATGTCAGTCTTTCAATCGGCCCATTCATTAAGTCTATTACACAGCCTGAACCATAAGTAATGGCATTACTTCTGGTGGATGATTCCTTTCGTAAAGAGCAACGAAAAATTAAAATAATATTTTGCAGTGTTTTCCAGAAAAACGTGCATTTTAAAGATATGAATTGTGCGATTTTGCAACGCTTGCTTTGAATAGGGGAGTGGGAGGTCATAGCCATGTAGCCAACATTGTTTTTAAAATCATAAGAAAAGTTACAGATGATATGCCGTTCAACTTTTGTATTTAAACTGTGTTAGAGAGCGAAATACGAGCAATGTTCATTTTAAGTTACACAAAATAACTTGGAAGATTTAAAATAAACTCCATAACTTAATATATATTTTAATGTACCGAAGTACATATGATATTTCCATGCAGATATTTTGCGTCATCATACGATGAAAGAGTAATGGAACGGAGAAAAATTCTCTCCGGCACCGGGATTTGAACCCGGGTTTTCAGCTCTGCGTGCTGATGCTTTAACCACTAAGCCACACCGGATACCCATCCCGGTGTTGGACAGAATCGCCTCAGTTTAATTTCCAACTCTTGGGTTCCCTCTAGTGGCCGCCCTCTGCACTACGTCATAGATGTCTATGAACGTAGGACTGAAGTCCACACATGTGCTGAGGTGCACTCGTTATGAGTGACTAGTTGGCCGGGATCCGACGGAATAAGCGCCACTAGAGGGAACCCAAGAGTTGGAACTTAAACTGAGACGATTCTGTCCGACACCGGGATGGTATCAGGTGTGACTTAGTGGTTAAAGCATCAGCACGTAGAGCTGAAAACCCGGGTTCAAATCCCAGTGCCAGAGAGAATTTTTCTCCGATCCATTACTGTTTCATCGTATGACGATGCAGAATATATGCATGGAAATATCATATGTACTTCGGTACATTAAAATAATATATATGATATGCGTAAATCACTTCGTTGTTTAAGACGGCGCTTATCCCGTCGGATCCCGGCCAACTAGTCATTCATAACGAGTGCATCTCAGCACATGTGTGGACTTCAGTCCTACGTTCATAGACATCTATGACGTAGTGCAGAGGGCGGCCACTAGAGGGAACCCAAGAGTTGGAACTTAAACTGAGACGATTCTGTCCGACACCGGGATGGGTATCCGGTGTGGCTTAGTAGATAAAGCATCAGGACGTAGAGCTGAAAACCCGGGTTCAAATCCCGGTGCCAGAGAGGATTTTTCTCCGTTCCATTACTCTTTCATTCCATAACTTAATTTTAATTAAATGTTCAGAGAACACAGACAATAAGATACGCTTATTTCAAACTAAATTTAGAAGATTAAGAAATATTTCCACACTCCCATTTCAATTCAATTTTCTACAGAACTTGAACAATAATAATTATTTCACGTTATAAAAACATTTTAAAACTTTTAAAATTTCACAGGAAAATAAATAGAAAATGTGATATGCCTATTTTACGTTAAACGAACGAACTTCTTCGTTTAGTGTGGCAACTCTGTTTACATCTGGCACATATCAAATGGAGTTTATGTGTCTGTTACGAACAGCAAATCTTGCGACGGTGATGGCAGGCTGCGCACTGGGTTGGACCTCACCTGCACTACCAAAAGTTTCAATCCCAAAGGATCCACAGAATTCAGAGAATGAAGGTTGGGCGCTCTTCGACACAGAAGAAACATCTTGGATCGGTTCCCTCACGCCGGCCGGGGCAATAGTGGGGCCATTCATTGCAGCCAACCTAGCCGACGCCATCGGTCGCAAGTGGACTCTCCTCTTGTCGGCGATTCCTTCCTTCATCGGCTGGATGATGATCATTTTCGTGGAGACCGTGGCTCCAATCTGCGTCGCCAGGTTCATCATAGGCGTCGGCGTCGGAATGGTGTTTGCAGTAGCACCTATGTACGTCGGAGAAATATCCGAGGTGAGCATGAATTACACATGGCTGGCTTCGAGACTTTGGACCCGATACTAGTAATATACGTTACAAGAGCGGTATGTTGACATTTTCGTGTTCGAGGACATGAAAACAAACATACCACTCGTGTATCGTACATTATTTTGTGCGAAGATCGTTTATTACACACCTGAAAGACGAATTTCTAATTAGTTGCAATGAAATCTCCATGTTGGTTTCTGTTTAATGACGGCAACTTCGGAAAACCAAAATATCTTTCTTCAACATTGTTGCTATAAAATGTTTTCTGTGTTTACTATACTCTAGCATGCCGTGATATACGTCTGTCTTTTTTTCCCCCAGTCTATAAATGCGAACTTAAAACAAACGGTAAGGTTATGTAATTATTTATTTTTCATTTTAATATTTTAACAATATTATTTATATAACATATTGCAGTAATAACATCGGCATCTGGAATCTTGTTGATTTTTTCACGGCTTCCTTAATGTTACTTGTATCAGGAATGCAATAAGTTTCGTGGAGTAGTAGACTTTACTTAATTTTTGCAAATATTTAAAAACAATAATTAACATTGAATTTAGGTGAAATTGCAGTGATAAGTTTCCAATTTATAATTATTACTATGTTAAACGTCTCTAAAAATAATATGTTAAAAGCCTAAAGCAGTAAAATGAATGTCGCGCTTAAGCGGTAAGAAGAGGGAAATTGTTATGTGTGTTACGTTGGGAATACTGAATGTGGTATTTCACACTTACCGCGTATTGGTTCTGTGCGGAAAACAAGCAAATACGCACGATCTCGCACAAAATAAGTTTACTGTGCATGCACTATAGGTTGTTGACTCGCTGCAGGTAGATAGAGATGTGTTGAGGTAATAACGTTGCTATTTAGAGTAGAGTACGGTAGTACGGGGAAACACACATATATGTACATTCTGAAAGTAAATATACGTTGCACAATGACGTCAAAAGAATGTGAAAAGCATTTATTCTCCTGTCTTTTATAAGCATTTGTGTTTAATTATACACAGTGTTAATGGTGGAAATAAGCATGTAGCAATTTTAATTTTTTCATTTATCCTATTGGTCGTCTTTAGGAAGTGCAGTTACAGAACCGAATTGCAATGTACCTACTACAAGACACATTCTCAGTGTCTCAAACGTAAATATTTTTCGGTTATCTGCCAAAGTTTGTACTGTAGAAAGCTGCGCTCTACGTCGCATGACGTGATAGGAGCAAAACGAAGAAACCTAACATCGTTGCAGTCTCTAACAGACAGTCCTTCATTCTCGGGTGACTCTATATCCACTAATTTGCTGTTTATGTTACACAATGTTCCATATCCGTTATTATTACTTAAAATTGATTTCCACTTCTGTTTTACACGTTCAGTAACTGGTGTACTTGGTGTCTCATTAATTCTCTTCATCATTTTCTAAATTAATTTGAGGGCTTCCGGCATCTCTTGCTCTGACTTTTCTAACCGTGTAATAGCTTCAGACACAGTTTGTATGAAAACCAAATTATTTGTCAGAATCTTTAAATCCAGAGCGTTTTCCTATGCGTATTTATTGGCATTCATTCTAAAGTACCCCCACCCACTGTACGCTTTACCACTATACTCAGAACGTCGTTATGCGGATTTCCCACTCTATTGGGTCCGAAGTCTCGAAGCCTGCATATGACCTTCTTTTTCGGAAATGTTTATTCTTTGTACTTTCTTGTTTCTAAATATAAATACAACCACAACGTAACAGACAACATCATAAGAAAGACTAAATGAAAACAGAAAACGCAACACAAACACAAGAACAAAACAAATAGGCCTACATCACACTTACTTACTGGCTTTTAAGGAACCCGGAGGTTCATTGCCGCCCTCACATAAGCCCGCCATTGGTCCCTATCCTGAGCAAGATTAATCCAGTCTCTATCATCATATCCCACCTCCCTCAAATCCATTTTAATATTATCTTCCCATCTACGTCTCGGCCTCCCCAAAAGTCTTTTTCCCTCAGACCTCCTAACTAACACTCTATATGCATTTCTGGATTCGCCCATACGTGCTACATGCCCTGCCCATCTCAAACGTCTGGATTTAATGTTCGTAATTATGTCAGGTGAAGAATACAATGCGTGCAGTTCTGTGTTCTGTAACTTTCTCCATTCTCCTGTAACTTCATCCCTCTTAGCCCGAAATATTTTTCTAAGCGCCTTTTCTCAAACACCCTTAACCTATGTCCCGCTCTCAAAGTGAGAGTCCAAGTTTCACAACCATAAAAAACAACCGGTAATATAACTGTTTTATAAATTCTAACTTTCAGATTTTTTGACAACAGACTGGATGAGAAAATCTTCTCAACCGAATAATAACAGGCATTTCCCATATTTATTCAGTGTTTAATTTCCTCCCGAGTATCATTTATATCTGTTACTGTTGCTGCCAGGTATTTGAATTTTACCACCTCTTCAAAGGATAAATTTCTATTTCGTACAATATTCTCGTCACGAGACATAATCATATACGCTGTCTTAAATACATCACACTAACATACGAAAATAAGAACACATACACGATTACATCATCTTTCAAGAGACTACAACAATGCATACAGAACACAGAACACACTACAAAACAATCTGAAGTGTTTTAAAAGCAAAAACAATGTGAAGCCGTCAGGGATGTTTTGAATTTATGCATAATTTAATATCATTAAAATACGTGAAAATTAATATCTAAGGAACTAATGAATGAAACTTTATGAAATTTGGTACTGTTATTTAAATGTGCAGACACAAAAACCTGCCGAATTTGAAAGAAATTAATCAAAAACTTTAAAAGTTTCAAAACTCAGTCCCAGTGTCTCTTAAAAAACAGAAACCGATAATAACAATATTTTAATGTCTTCAACTATTTCGAGTTATTGAAATCATTGCCTTTCAATTCACACAACAATTTAGTTCATAGCGTTCACACCTGTGAAGTAATGGTTAGCGCGTCTGGCCGCGAAACCAGGTGGCTCTGGTTCGATTCCCGGTCTGGAAAAGTTACCTGGTTGAGGTTTTCTTGGGTTTTCCCTCAACCCAATATGAGCAAATGCTGGGTAAAGGCTGGTTCACAATAAAACGGGAACGAGAGCCAGAATGAAAACGAGAAGCTGAGGACGTGAATATGAAAATTTTTGATTCACAATAAACCGAGAACGTAGACGACTATGCATATCGATATGCATGTCAATAACGATATGTAAAGTCGATATTATGCATTCTGATGTTATTTGTGTATAATTGACCAATGGCGTTCTCTCATGAGTACAAGGCAGCCAACATAAACACAGGTTAACCAACTTCGAAATTTCAACTGAAACATTTAATTAGGTACGGTACTATAAATATGCCCATGCATCTTTAGTATCACAACCTATTTTAAGTCTACCATAACGTAAAATAATTAGAGAAGAAAAATTTGTAATAGAACAAAAATGAACACAACAGTAGTTATTGAATTGAAGCATAAATATATAGCGTGTAATACAACCATTACAGTACGGTAATAAAATATGATTCGCTTCCGATCGGTGTTCAAAGATGCAGCTATTGAAAGCCACATATTCTCCTCCATTTTCTCATCTTTATACGAGGCGCGCCGCTTATCGTAAACGTGAGGATTTTCCTCAACACTCAATATTAGAATCTCATCAAATAAAACTTGCTAGATGATGCACAGCACAGAACAAAATAATGCATAGGTTATGTCACGGTCTTCTTGCTACAAAATATATGACGACAAAATAGCTTTTAGATGGCAATATAATGAATCTAGTGGGCTGTGATCGGAAACGTGAACGCCAAAGTTGAAACTTGGCCAACTCTCCGTTCTCGATCCTGGGCTCCGGCAAGCTTTTCGTTAATTGTGAATGCTCACATTTAAATGTACACATTTTAACAATTTTACCGTTTTCGTTTTCGTTCCGATTCTTGATTCCGGTTTATTGTGAACCAGCCTTAACTATTGGTGCTGGATCCCGGACTCATTTCACCGGCATTATCACCTTCATCACATTCAGACGCTAAATAATCTAAGATGTTGATAAGGCGTCGTAAAATAACGTACTAAAAATTAGTTCATAGCATACACATATTTAAAGCTCTTCCTTTTGTTCCAGAACCGCGTTCGAGGAGCTCTAGGCTCTTTCCTGCAGCTGCTGATCGTCGTGGGTTTCCTGGTCGAATACTGCATCGGGCCTTATGTGCAATACTCCATACTGGCCGTCGTGTCTGCGATCATACCTGTGATGTTCGCTGTGTCTTTCTTCTTCTTCCCCGAATCGCCCTACTACTTGCTGGCCAAGGGGAAACAAGAAGAAGCAGCTAAGGCGCTGCAGTGGTTCCGTGGGCAGAGCAGAAACGGAATTCAGAAGGAGCTGGAAGGAATGCAAGTGAGTGCTTTGTTCTACATTCTATATTCTATTTGCAGACTCTGAGTGGCTTCCATACTTTGCCTTTCTATTTAGTATTTATTTATTTAACCTGGTAGAGATAAGGCCGTCAGGCCTTCTCTGCCCCTCTACCAGGGGATTACAACTACTGGGTGTTCAGTTCAAAATGTGTCTTGGCTCGCTGTATGCCGTCATGTGGCTAGGTGATGAGCCTAGGGAATTCAATCTTCCTACACTTCCGCAGCTCAGGTGTATAATCTAAGAGGCAGAGAAGTTGGCTAGCAAGTACGGCGTTCATTCTGAAGAGTACGTGCCGATACGTACGGTAACGCCGGTAGTGGCAGGAATGTGAACTGTTTGGAAATACGTACTGTCAGGATATGGGGAGAGGGTTAAGACGATTACTTACGTATTTGTTGACATTAACTTCGACAGTCAACATGGACACGGAGCATTTGATTTGTGTTGTGTAATGTTATCGTACGCAACCGATGATAACAAATACCCTGCGTACGACTTGCTGGCGCAAAACACAGTTCGAAAGAGGTTATGGTAGCACACAGACCGTACAGACCGCCATCTGTTGCTACGACGTTCAAGTTATACCGTACACGTTCTCAAGTCCAGATTGAAGAACGCCTTAAATAATAGGCAACTTCTCTAACATTTAAGCTGAAACTCGCTTCAAATCGGTGACCCAACAACAGTGACGTCATGACACACTTTGAAATGAACACCCAGTATAATATGAACAATAAAATTACAATTAACATTAAATTTACAATTACAATTACAATAAAAATTAAAGTACGACAAGATTACCTGATTAATGAAAGCTAGACATTTTATCATAGAAGTTAAGAACAAAGAATATTTTTGTATTTACTGAATTACAAATTAAACCTACAATAACAAAATTCTATAGTGATGAAATTACCATATACTGAGATATTTTGTGACACATTAAGAGAACTATTTACAAGAAACCATGTCTGAACGAGTCTCAATTACTGGCCAAGTGCCTAGTAAGTTTGTGTTTGAATTCAATTTTATTTCGACAGTCCCTAATGCTAGCAGGTAACGAATTTCAGAGTCTTGGCAGGGCTATTGTGAAAGAGGATGAGTATGAGGAGGTGCGTTAGGATGGTATTGTTAGTATTGTTTCATGGCGAGAGCGTGTGTTCAGATTGTGGTGGGAAGAAAGGTAAGTGAAGCGAGACGACAAGTACGAAGGAATAGAAGAGTTCAAGATTTCGAAGAGAAGGAGAAGTGAATGTAAATTTCTTTTCTTATCTAGTTTAAGCCAACCTATTGTTTCCAGGGATGGGGTAATATGATCATATTTACGAACATTGCTTACAAAACGTACACACAAATTATGAGCACGTTGAAGTTTCGTTTTGTTGTTGCTGGAAAGGTCAGTCAGTAAAATGTCAGCATAGTCAAAATATGGAAATACAAGCGCCTGCACAAAGGACTTTTTTAAGCAAGAGAGAAGATGAACATTTATCCTTTTTAGCATATGGATAATCTATATATATAATTTGAACTGGTAATGGAAATTACGGGAAAACGGCTGAACGGATTTTAATGAGTGACCCCTCATTTTCATGCCTGGCATCCAAAGTTTTTCGGAAAAGTAGTAGTTTTCAGTGAAATGTCAATTTTCCTACATAATTTTCCTATTTTCCAAAATCCATCTGTTGTCAGTTTTGAGAACTAATTTTATTCAATCACGGCCGACTTGATTGAATTTCAGAACAAAACACACACTACAATCAACAATAGGCTATTACATGAAGGCCATGACCTGCAGGATTGCCGACAAATTTAGAGCTCAATTCAATTTGTTATTAAAAACTGATTCTGCACTGTATAATTTTCTGAATACAGCTGTGTATTGGATATTCAAATCTACGAAACTTGAGGTGGTTTGATGACATTACTACCGTTAGAAATTAAATATTATTATAGTTAATATCATGATGAATCTATTTTTTCATTAATTGTACATAATATTGATGCTATATTGATGACATGAAAGTGAAACGTTTTGAGGTTATGTAAGTAAATGTAGAGAATATCTTAATTTAGATCTTCATTTCTATAATTTACTGAGTGGCTCCTATATACAGTATAACTACAAAACTTAAGTAAGATAATAATATTGTTATTAAAAATCAAATATGTTTATACTTATTAACCCAGTGGGGTTGGGTCATTTTCTTATACTTAATGGCGGTGTAGTGTAGATATTGATATGTGTCATTGTCTTCAGCATTGGCTCGAGAGAGCGCAAAAATTACAGTTCCTAAGGAAAGATCAAAAGGTATTACTTACTGATAAAATAAGAGGCCTAGAAAATTTTGTAGTCTCCAGATAATTTCAGCAGGATCTCTTAGTAGGATAAAATGATTTTACGCTCTACATTTCAAGTTCTACATGCAGGAGCTATACGAAAATGCTATTGTTCGAAAGCTTAGCAAAACCTGACATTTTTTTTTAACTTTTGCCTACAATCCACAATGACCTGAAATAGCTACTGCTATTGTCCTGACATTGATACTTGCGTTTTCGCGTTGAAACTCAAAAACTGAAGTTGGATAGGTTCAAGAAAAAGTATTTGGCCTAAAAAAATCCACTCAGGGGGAGTATGTTTCATTATTATGGAAGCAAATAACTATCAAAAAGACAAGTATTCTTCATTGAAAATAAATCTGAAAAATTTTTATTTGAACGTCTAACGAACTTAGTTTGCAGCATTTGCTGCACAAGCCACTAGTAGAATATACTTTTCTGCAGGTTTCTAGTCGACGTAACAGAGAAACTCAATGAATTGAATCTTAATCTCTATAATAATGGTTTGGAGTTAAAACTTATAATGTCTCAAGCATTTAATGAGGTGACAAACTGGTTTCAGGCAAATGACCTCACTTTGAATGCAAATAAAACTCGCAATGTACTGTTTTCTTTACGTAAAAATATTGATTCCAATGCTAAGAGCCATGTTAAATTTTTAGGCTACAGTTGAGGAGGAGATGAAGAACAAGGCCAAGTTGAGCGATCTGATAGCCACCAAGGGCAACATCAAGGCGCTGTATCTGTCCCTGGGACTCGTAGCTGGCCAGCAGCTGTCGGGCATAAACGCGGTGCTCTTCTACAGCCAGGACATCTTCACAGCCAGCGGCGGGTCCCTGGGGGGCGCCGAAGCCACCATCATCATCGGCTGGGTCATGTTCTTAGCTTCTGGTGTAACGCCCCTCGTCGTGGAACGATTGGGTAGGAAGATGTTGCTCCTCATTTCTGCCGGCGGCATGATCCTGGGCCTGGTGAGTAGTGCTTGCTTGGTTGCTCCCTATATATAGTCGATAAGACCTTCCTACTTAATCTCAGTGTTTTAGTCGTTATCAGTTCCTAACATGGATTACTGAGGAATAAATGTAAAGCCAAGGATTGAGACAGGATTTATCTCGCCTCACAAATTTCCGCACAGCGAACAATTGTCTCTCCCTTGATTGAGACTGCACATGTCTGACCAACGTATAGGCAATTATAATCGCGACGCTGTTATTCCCGGCGTGACTCCTTCTCTTTGCTTACGTCTTAGGAACTCAAGGCTCTATAAAGTCTAGGTAGGTAGTATCGTTCGCCATTTTTGTTCTTTCGTTGCCGAGCTACCAGACGAGGGAGCTATTTGCCACACCGTTAAACTTTATCATGTCGTAGCTCCTATGATAATAAGTCAAACGCACTGTAATTCAGCAAATAATTGAGCGTCAAATAACGTCCTCGTGCGCTTTCTGCGAACGCCAACGAAAGAGCCAAAATGGCGGGCGATTATATTTTAAGCATTTATCCAGCCTTAGGAAATGCGTTACATTTTCATCAGAGAATCACAAGACGCACGCGTTTAAATGTAGCCGACCTGCAACGTGATTGGCTGCCGGAAATTAGAGCGATGGGACTATATAAGTATGGACACTGCGCGTCGGTACCTTTGACGTAGCAAGACTGATTTAAATTACCTTCAAACCAGTTTGAGCGTAAGATTCTGCTTTTTCCCTAGAGTTGGCACTAACATCACACCAGCTAGCAATCGACAAAACGGAAATATAACACATACAATTATTCATACATCTAGATACATTATGTACACATTTTTTTTTTTTTATTTTAGTAGGTTATTTTACGACGCTTTATCAACATCTCAGGTTATTTAGCGTCTGAGAGGAAGGTGATAATGCCGGTGAAATGAGTCCGGGGTCCAGCACCTAAAGTTACCCAGAATTTGCTTATATTGGGTTGAGGGAAAACCCCGGAAAAAAACCTCAACTAGGTAACTTGCCCTGATCGGGAATCGAACCCGGGCCATCTGGTTTCGCTGCCAGACGCGCTAGCCGTTACTCCACAGGTGTGGACTTATGTACTCAAAATAAATTGGGCCGATGAAATAATAAATCCGTCATTATCTGTAATGTCTAGACTCAGAGTTCCTTTATAATGAGAGTTGAGACGTTGGCCTCATCAACAATTAAAATAGCCTATGTAATGATTTCATAGCGCTGACAATGAAAAAACAAAACTTCTATGAGAAGTAAAGCATACGCCTATATATTGTATACAAATATTAAACGAATTTGATATATAATTTTACAATGTATTATATTATTTTATAATATAATTTATTATATATAAAGCATAATAATTATTTATGCAACAAGTGGATAATCTTCATGATTTTTACATGAATGTTGTCGCAGTCACTATCGTTCGTGCGACAATAGTCAGAGTGTCATGATAAGATTATCCACAAGTTGGATATAGCACTTCATGGTATCATAGCATTATAAATTGTAGGAAAGAAATTCAATTCGGAATCTATAACTGACAAATTATAGTCGCGACGCTATTATTCCCGGCGTGACTCCTCCTCTTTGCTTACGTCTTAGGAAGTGAAGACTCTATAAAGTCTAGGTACGTAGTATCGTTCGCCATTTTTGTTCTTTCGTTGCCGAGCTACCACACGAGGAATCTATTTGCCACACCGTTAAACATTATCATGTCGTAGCTCCTATGATAATAAATCAAACGCACTGTAATTCAGCAAATAATTGAGCGGCAAATAACGTCCTCGTGTGCTTTCTGCGAACGCCAACGAAAGAGCTAAAATGGCGGGCGATTATATTAAGTATTTATCGAGCCTTAGGAAATTCATAACGTCTTCATCAGCGAATCACAAGACGCACACGTTTAAATGTAGCCGACCTGCAACGTGATTGGCTGCCGGAAATTAGAGCGACGGGACTATATCTTCATATGTTCGTATAGATTAGTTGCGCCTGGCCTTGGCATTGAGTAAAGAGTAATGGATGATCTTGCAGGTTATGTTACAAATGTTCCTTTATTTCGTTAATATAGTTTCTCTGAACCACAGAACTGTTTTTCGTGATATTACAAAAGTGATACAAAATTGTTAAAGAATGGAAATAAATGATACGTTACCTTCAGTCCTGCATTTCATTTCTTGTTACGTCGCGCGTAGAAACGATAACCAAGACAGCAAGCGTTCCGGTATTACATCATAGCACACACGTCATTGCTTTTACGGTACGCGTCCCATAAGAGAATTACGCACGATTTTCGATGTAGTAACGACTTGTTTATAATGCTAAGATGGCATAAAAATTATTATTACAGCTAGTTTATCACTGAGGAATAAGGAAAAGTTGTTAACTTTAATTTATTGGCAGCAAAGCCGTTAGGTTAAGTTTGGATCCTGTGTCTCAACACTGTTATTCAATTATTATCGAGGAACTGTAGCGTGTGCTCGATTACACTAAACTTTAGTTATGTATTATATGTCAATAATATTGGAAACAGCTAAAAAATATGCTGTTTAAAACTTCAATGATTGTGTAACTAAGAACTTCCCTGTCTTTCAGATTGTTCTGGGTGTGTATTTCTTTATGAGCAACGACGGCCAGGACGTGTCTTCAATCGGCTGGCTTCCAATCATCTCACTTGTGTTCTACATCGTTGTATATTCTGTCGGTAAGTTTACTTCAGTATTATAAAAAAAAAATAAAGTACTAAATTACTGTCCGTTAACGAAACTTCTATATTATAACTTGCCCATAAACAAAATTATTTCAACATTTCAGAGTTCAAAAGAGAGTGTGTGTGTAGAATAAATTTGTATTCATGAGAAAAATATTTTAAAAATGAATTAAACCATACTTGTCAAAAGCAAACAATTAAATTACTGATTACGTATTTTGTTATTCAGGAAATTACACAAAATGAGCTGTATTTTCATCCTACAATCAACTGATAATAACAAAAACTACAGGTTGCCAGGCGACGATAAAAAAACAAAAGATGCGAAAACGAATGAGGTGTACAAACAATTGAATGCTCTATCATATTTAAGGAGAGAGGACAGTAGGCCTATTTTTAAAACTTTTTTCCTATTTGGTGTAAAATACTAATTTTTTGTATGTAGAGAGCTTATACCTGTAGAAACTCAACCAAAAATAAATATTTTGAAAAAAAATATTTGGGGGCCCAGATTTGAAAAAAATATACCCAATGCAGGATTTTATTAAAATCGATATATCTAAACCATTTTTAAAGGTAGATTCATCCCGTTTTTTGAAATGTACTTGCAAAAGCATGCTCTACAAGCTGTCTATGACAGAATTTTGATATTAGTCCCTAAGTTTGTAAAATAAAAAATTAAAATTTAATAACACTTTTCTGAATTCCTTTCTTGTAAACAAACGGACGTAGTTTTAAAATGAAATCAATTAATAAAATTCTGTTACAGAGAAAAGTTTCCTAATAGTCTAAAGAATGTGTGTTCTAAATTTCATGCATGTATATTTAATAGTTCAGAAATTATATCCATTTTTGTCTGGCAATGTAGCAAAAAAGTGAAGTTACCGTAAACCGATAAAAGGGGGTGGCTTATTTAAAAATCCATAGCGCAGAGAGTTTAAAAATGATGTCTCAACATCCGATAAGGGCACAAATACCCACAAAATGTTATGCAATGCATTCCACACATATCACAAAGTATTTAAAGATTTTTTTTTTAATTCACTCATTTTTCACCAAAAAAAAATACCATCCTCCCCCCTTAAGTATAAAAATATAGGGTGCCATTTGTAATTTCAAAGTTGGGTGATTGGGGGTGTGGGTGAAATCTAAAATTCAATTAAGCCTGGTTTCAGACTTCCCCCTCAATATCTAAATTGATGTGTTTTTTGTTTAAATTGAATTCAAATTAAATAATTAGTTACTTAGACTGGGAAGTCTTGAAATGAAAGCCCTGTATGTATATATATTTTTTACAAGCACTCTACGTTGCGCGATTCTATTAAGTGATTAAATTTACTGTTTTAAGGTTTCGGACCTCTTCCGTGGGCTGTGATGGGCGAACTTTTCCCATCTAACGTGAAGAGCAACGCATCTGCTTGTACCGCGTCTTTCTGCTGGGTCATCGGCTTTCTCATAACGAAGTTCTACAGCAATATGGCTGAAGGTCTCGGCAACCATTACACTTTCTGGATATTCGCCATATTCACCGCATGTTCCGGAGCTTTCATCTTTTTCCTGCTTCCAGAAACGAAAGGAAAATCTCTTCAAGAAATCCAAGCAATACTTAACAAGTGAAGTACTTTTGAATGAGTATTGCTGGAATTATATGATCTTCTTCGTTTCATAACGTTGTAACAGACCTTCGAAATCTCTTAGTGTAAAGTGTGCGTACTCACTTCCATTACTAATTCAGTTTGAATATTCCGGTACTCAAATCTGTGTGTTGAGAAAGACAATTGAGTCATTGACATGGGAAAGGTCGTAACTGCCAAAAATTCGAATTTTTAGGTTTTTCATTGAGAAGGTAGTAAATGGCCATGCCAATGGGACAGAGAAGGTAGTATGTCCGTATGTAATGAAACGAAATTGGAAACGTAGTCACTGGATGTTGTAAGTTGTATGTACACAGCTGTTGGCGCGGAGAAGGTAGTAACTCCTTTACAACATCAGAGTGTGTCTAGACGAATATGGGCTGATAACTGTGCAGGGCAGAATAAGAATCGGATGATTCTAATGGTCCTGATTTACATTATTGCCAAGAAACATTTTGATTCAGTGGACTTGAAATTCCTGGTTTCAGAACATTCCTACATGCCATGTGATAGGGAATTTAGCATCATAGAGAAAAGAAAAAAAAAGATGCAAGACCATGGTTCCAGAAGAAGTAAGGCCTAATAATGTAATAATGATGAAGGATGAGGATTTCTTCGACTTTTCTGCAGAATGTGACAAGTTTTTGAATACAACTCCTATCAAAATCAGCACCCTCAACTGGATTAGACTCTCAAGAGCTGATTTTCCTCTAATAAAAACAAGACATTCATTTAATGGCCTTGAAATGTGGACAGAGCACAGGATTTTTAAGAAAGGACAGTCATTAACGTCAATCACTAACTTGCAGTGCTTGCAACGCCTTGAAAGAAGACCAGTCGTCCATGATGCCAAAAAGAGAGACTTGTTATCTATGTTAGACTTCCTCGATGAAAAGTATCATGCATTTTACCGAAAAATTTGTGCATAATGTATAAATAACGTTAATTCTCAGTTTGGCTAAGGAGTGATTTCAATGTTGTATTTTCAAAAAATAGGATTTCACAGATAAATATGTGCCAGACTTTTCAAATTTCATATGTGACACAAACATGAGTGTATGTCTTTCATTTAAAGCAGTTTCTGTAATAATGTAAGCGAGAAAGTGTTCTTAAATTTGTTTTTTGCTTCCCCTGAAAAAATTTGTTTTTTGGCAGTTACTACCTTTCTCATGTCAGCGCCTCAATTGTACAGATGGAATTCTATGGAGTGATTCGTGAAGTTCGAGGAACTCCTTTTTTTACTTGTCTCACTGTCCGAGTCTTCATCTGTGAATAATATCATCCGGAAGTGACACAATGCAGTAGCTACCCCTTACTAAATGATGTGAATGAAAACAGTCACAGAGAAGTGGTGAAATGGTAACAAGGAAAGCAGGTGTAGTCCAAGGAAACCTATTCCTTTACGCTCTTTTTCCACCACGAAGTCCATTTGACTTTTCCGAATTTCTAGCCTATGTTTTCAGCATAAAAAGTTGGGCTAAGATATTGATCTGAATACGAACTTGTGTATATAATATGCTCCTTTAACTTACATTTATGTCTGTATATAATTTCCTACATCACCTTCATACTGTCAATCGCTCATTAAAAATTTATCTCAAATGAATTTATAATTGCGTACTATTAACAAATGCAGAATACAGGAGAAAAACGATGAATCTCCTAGTTCTGTTAAGAGTGAGATAATTATCTAATTTAATGTTATTGCTGTTCCTATCGAAAATGAAGGCAAGAATCACTATATCTCTGGAGACAAGTTACTTTTAAAACAACACTAAAGTTTGAAGTAAACTATTAATCCATTTTGAATCTTGCGTACACTACTTTTAACACTTGAATATAAGTAATTGATTAACTAGCGGACTTACTCGTGTTAATTATGTAAGTTTGTGCGGCTTACAGCTGTTTCGGTGCTTCATCACACCATCCTCAGAGCCTACTTGATCTACATACGCCGATCACATAACCAATGCTAACCATACATACAATAACATAAATACGGACATGGAAATCCTACACATACAACCCAAGAACCAAAAACTCGAACACACTAGAACAATATGAAATATACAAACACACTAAAACACACCCTGATCAAATTCTCAACACACAGATCAATTTCAGAACACACACACTATTTGACTCCACTTTTCAACAATCAAACGCACCCACACAACAGGCAGAGAAGTTCGAGATGACGCCGAGATCTAGTAGGCTCTGAGGATGGTGTGATGAAGCACCGAAACAGCTGTAAGCCGCACAGACTTACGTAATTAACACGAGTAAGTCCGCTAGTTAATCAATTACTTATAAACTATTAAATTAGATAATTACGTCACTCCAAACAGAATTGTGACATTCATCGTTTTTCTCGTGTACCCTTCAAATGTAAATAACTGAGTGATTTTACATTTTTACTACAGAAAATTTGTTTCAAAATTTTGTAAGTTTTAAAGTACGTTATCAAAGACAGATATGTGAGAAACTAGTACACAGTTATTTCTTCATTTGTATGCTATTAACCAAATGCATGAATAGTATAAAATTAAATTATATGAATTGTGTTGCAAGAGAGACAAGCTAAATTTCCTTAAAAATATTGTAAATAGACCATACTGTACAAAGTTACATATATAAGTTATATTATAATAAAAAGTTATTGTCAGTACCATAATGTGAGTTATGGCTTATAGTTGTCCATTCTAAATAATATTTTCTTCACATACCTTCTGTTGTAATAAATTTCATGTAATATAATTGTGTAATTTTGTTACATATTGATTATACTGAAATGTATTATATACAATCAATTTTTGTCGTTATTATGTGTACATCTGTGTATTGCTTACACTAATTCAACATTAAGTGTCATTATGTAGCTTAAAATATAATATTTTAAGTCAAAAAATCTCAGGCATAAATAAATAATTTTAAAAGAAGTACGTATTTTATTTATACATACTTTCGAGAATATTTCGCCTTTTTAGAGCAGATAGGAGATTTTATTCAATGGGGAAAATGTGAGAGAAAAAGTTAATACGATATTTTTATTATCACAGTATTAAAGTACACTCTTTCCATTATCAAATTGTTTCTATAAATTTTAATTATGAAATAAGTTTTATTTGGGAATGCAATTCTATAAAATCCAGACATTTCGGCATCTTACCTCATGCTTGTGGTAAGATGGAGAAAAAATAGGCCTAGTGGAAAGGTGGTTTAAGAAGTTGAATGTTTATTAAGTTTGTTAATAAACAGTGCATCACAATCACAACAAGGAAATGCTTACTAACAAATGGCTTTTATAGAACTCGGAAGTTCATTGCAGCCCTCACATAAATCCGCCATTGTTCCCTATTCTGAGCGAGATTAATCCAGTCCCTAGCATCATATCCCACCTCCCTCAAATACATTTTAATATTATCCTCATATTTACGTCTCAGCCTCAGGTTTAGTTTCCCCTCAGATCTCCCAACTAACACTCTATATGAATTTCTGGATTCGCTACATGCCCTTCCCATCTCAAATATCTGGAGTCAATAATCCTAATTATGCTATGTAAAGAGTACAATGCGTGTACTCGAGGTGATACTAGGCACTATGGTTTATGGTCTCTATCGATATATATATATATAAAATTTGAACTGCTAATGGAAATTATGGGAAAACGGCTGAACGGATTTTAATAAATGACCCCTCATTTGAAGCTTGGAACTCAAAGTTTTTCAGAAAAATAGTATTTTTCACTGAAATGTCAATTTTTCAACATAATTTTCCTATTTTCCAAAATACATCTGTCGTCAGTTTTGAGAACTAGCTAATTGCATTTCAGAATAAAACAAAACACACACTACAGTAAAAAATATTACACGAAGGCCATGATCTGCAAGAATGCTGACATATTTAGAGCTCAAATTAATTGGTTATTAAAAACTTAACTTACTAAAAATAATTTACAGGTCCGATTCTGTGGTGTGTAATTTTCTGGGTACAGCTGTGTATTGGATATTAAAAACTACAAAACTTGAGGTGGTTTGATGACATTATTACCATTAGAATTGAAATATTATGGTAGTTAATGCCATGATGTGACTATTTTTCATTAATTATAAATATTAATGCTATATTGATGATATGAAAGTGAAACATTTTGGGGTTACATAAGCAGATGTGGAGAATAACTTAAATTAGATCTTGATTTCTATATTTTACTGAGTTGCGGCTGTATAGTACATACCCATATAGTTTATGTTACTGAAAGCTATAAAACTTACGTAAGATAATAATATTATTAAAAATCAAATATTTTTATGGTTATTAATCAAGTGGGGTTGAATCTTTTTCATATATTTAATGGCGGTGTGGTGTAGACATTTATATGCGTGGTTCTCTTCAGTATTGGCTCGAGATAGAGTATCTTTCATTATTATGGAAGCAAATAACTTTCAGAATGTCTGGTATTCTTCATTGAAAATAAATCTGAAAAAAAAATGTTTATTTGAACGTCTAATGACTTTAGTTTGGAGCATTTGCTGCACAAGCCACTAGTTTAATATAAAATAATCCTTCACAAAGTCAAGGAACTAATCGACAAATCCTATTTCCAACACAGACAAGAAATGTTCCAGGTCGAATTATATTTCTGATTGTTTCAATACTATTAAGAAACAGTGAATATTCCTTCCCCGCGAGCCAGCTTTCAGGGAGCAGTCACTATTATTTAGGGCGTATCATAAGCCCTTCGGTCTCTTGTTCAGTGTCATCACCCTTGCCGTAGAGCTGCAGAAAGCTAATTTTGATCTTTCGTGGACTTCAAGACAAGTCCAATGTTATTAGAAGACAGGCTGAAGTTCTGAAAGAGAATACCCAACACAGTGAGAACGTATACACAGTCTACTGTAAACACTGTAAACTTGTGAAGCGTCCCGATAAAATTGAATAGGCTACTATGTTGGTACAGTTAGTTGCGAAATTATGATTTTGAAAAGTATAGGCTGCCTCAAAGTCCCGGGGGCCGGAATAAATCGGGTCGCGAGCCACCAGTTGGCCATCGCTGCTGGAGGATGGTAGAAACTATGGACCATATTCATAGACATTCTTAGCACGGGCTTCCAGTAGATGATCAGCGAACTGTTTTTCGTATTCATAAACCAGTGTTAGCGATACGATATGATATGAATCCTGTACAAGTAACCAGTCGATAGCCGGGGCTAGTTTAGCACGCTCGTAGCGCGGGCTAGCGAAATGTCTATGCATAGCACCCTATAGATCTATTAATGTAGGTGTGGAGTGAGCAATTCGTGTATAGTCTATACTATAGAATGAACTTTATGGATCAGTTATTCTCAAATGTTCCGTGGTGATGATTCTTACAGAAGACAAGTCAACGTTTCATTGCGAAGTAAATGATATAATCTTGCCAAGGTCAGACATGAGGCGACCTAAGCAATGACTTCTACTATCAGCAGAAACGCATAAAAGTCCAGTCAGTAATCGAGTAAGCTCATTTAGAGCATTTAAACAGATTTCAGAATTACATCTTTTCGAACGTTTGCAGCTTGTAATTTATTGTCTTAGTTTACTTCACATAAATGATGGTGTATGGTGTCATTGCGGCAGGAGAAGCGAATGTACAGCGAGAAATGTCTACTGCAGCATTGTCTTTGTTTAACATTAATTATTCCTTTTAGAATCGTTGGGACTTAAATCTATAATTCCGGAGACGTGTACATGGTTAGTGCTTATGTATAGTACCTTGCAACTATACTTATTCATACAGAACAAATAATGATATAGGCACTACAATAAACTTACTAAATATGTTTCACAATATTGACGATTAAAATTAATTCCAAAAATAAGTTCTAAAATATTTCAGGCAGAAGAATAATAATTGCAAGGTGGAGACCAAGAAAGAATTAGTAAAAGAGAACGAAAGAGACAAAAGTAGCGTCATGTTGTGCAAAAGTAAAGAATAAAAAACAGACGAAAGGAAAGAGAGAGAAGAAACAGAAGTTGAAGGGAAAAGAGGAAAATAAAAGAAAAAAGACGAAGAGAAAGAGAAGATAATACAGATTGTAAACTTAAGAAATTTATGTAAAATGAAAGCTCAGAAATAACTAAAGGCTTGTTTATCTTAAATAAACTTCTACTTTTGTTCAAAATATTGTATCTTCGATATGATGCGCAAGAAAATATTAACACCAGAACTAAATAAAAGGGGAATGATAGCAATGAAGAAAATACGAAATTGCACAAAAAGAAGTTAATTGCCAACGCATTACAGGATTTTTGTATCCAATTGATAATGCTTATGCTGCTTGTCATAACAGTCTAAGGAAAATATTTATTTCTGGAGATCATTATCAGAATACGACATTGGTGACATTTCGTTTCATGATTATGAAACAGGACCTCTTGGGTAACTGAAGATTTTAATTAAATTTTGTAATTTTTCTTGAAACATCTATCAAAATTTGGCATTGTTAATATTTTCTATGGCAATTGAACATTCGCCGGATTTGTTGGCGGAGTAAGTTGATGTCTGACGCAAAGATACAGATTGTCATATCATTGACTGGCAAGAAGCGAATCAATTGGAGTAAGATATTAACAAGTGACCTTGAAATACATTGGCGCGACTGCTGCCCGACCTTCTTATCATCTCTCCAGCCAGCACTTCATCAGAACTTATGCAATGTTGAAGGGGATTTTGCCCTTACCATTTAGTGACGCAATGTGATGTATTCGCCATTCTGAAGCACATCAAAATATCGATGAAAATATAAGTTATTTCAATTCCTTTATTGTTACTGGGGTACATTTCGCGTCAAAGATATATGAAATAAAGTGCATTAACTCTCCCATGGAATTACATAAGACAAATTATGGAAATAAGAGTTTATATAAAAAATTGTATTCCCTCTTTTCGAAGTAGTCTCTGTGAGCGGGATAGGAACTCGAGTTCAAGATCATGCTAATCAATGCAGTACTTAAAAAATATCTAATTTAATTTATTATATTTCATTACGTCTATGAAGTTATTTATTTATTTATTTAATTTACTTATTTATTTATTCATTCATTCATTCATTCATATATTTATTTATTCATTCATTCATTCATATATTTATTCATTCATTCATTCATTCATTCATTTATTTATTTATTCACTCATTCATATATATATATATATATATTTATTTATTTATTTATTTATTTATTTACGTCTATAACAGGGCAAAACCTCAATTACAGTAGACAGTACAAATATTTGCTTAGAACATAAAATTGGAGATAACATGAAAAAATAGATAAAACAGATACAAATGGAAGGTACAAGTGTAAATACAAATGAAAATTACAAAAGAAAAATGAAAAAGCAGACAGATACATACTACGTAAATAAAAGATACAGATATAAATGAAAATTACAAAAAAAAAAAGAATGAATAATATAGATATCATAACCAAAATGTGTAAAATGTAGCTATAAATGGCAAATTACAGAGTAACAAATAGATAGCAATACTATTTAAAATCAACTACCTTCAGTATATTAATAAGAAAATGTTTATATTTCATGTAAGAAATGCTGAAATCTAGATCTCATGTTTTACATATGTCATTGAATTTTGAACACATTTTTAACACTGGTGAATTTTTATGTGCTGAGGTGTTTGGTTTTTTATGTTATGAAGAATGGTTTCCCTAGCAACAAGTTTTTGTGTGGGAATTCTAACAACAATAGCTGTAAATACAACAGAAAACACGATCGTGCAAAAATAAATATATTGCAAGAGTCCTACAGTTTTACCTTCCTTTAGAAGACAGTCAAAGAAGAAGAAAGAAAGTATTTAAAGAATTAATTGTTATCGACCGGATTTTAACCCGTGAACAAAGGACTGAATGACAATAATGATTATCACATCAAATCTCCAAGTGTGACTCATAGACTGGAAGTCCACATCTGGACTAATTGTGCAACACGTGACGCATAAATGAATATGATTTTAAAAGTGAAACGTGATTTGCACGGCTTAAACAATAATGTACTCATTAGAAACACAGATTAAATATCATTTGACATGCCACTATTACGAGAGTGTCTTGGAGCGAGATAATTCCTACTTGAACAGGATTCCTAACGAGATATTTCAACATTCTCTTTTACAAATACGTGAGTTATTGAATAAGGAAAGAAAAAATGACTATAATACAAAACTTATAAATAACACATGCAAAATATTATAATTTAATTGCTAAAAATATTGTGTCCACTTCAGATACCGGCATGTACTGTACAGAGCGTCTGCCGTTCATGCAATATTTGTTTAAGCAGCCCAAATAGCAGGCGAGACATGTGGGAGGTATTTAATGGTTTCGCAGGCGGAATCAAAGGTAAATAATAATTATAACGTCCACGATATCGTCACGTGAATGTTACTAATGTTAGACTTCGTGTAATAATCAAAACCATTCACAATAACTTCAGGTGTACCCCAAGGATCCAATCTTGGTCCCTTGTTCTTTTTACTTTATATCAATGATTTGCCTAAACGATATGCTGATGATGTTAAATTGTATAAAGTCATTGACAAACAACAAGACACTTTTGAACTACAGCATGATTTGGACAGAATTTATAGATGGAGTACTGACGATTTTCTTCTGTTAAATTCTAATAAATGTTGCTTTATGACATATTCTAAAAATAAGACAATTGCTCAAAATTCGTATGAAATTAATAGTGTGAAATTACTTAGAGTAGAATCATTTAAGGATTTGGGTATTTATTTGACACACAACTTATGTTTTAAAATGCACTTATTCGGGGTAGCTCAGTGGTCAGAGCGCTTGGTACGTAGAACCAAGAACCCGGGTTCGATCCCCGGCGCCGGAGCGAATTTTTCTCCTCAAATATTGTCAATATTGCAGATATTATTCTGTAGGACAAATTAATAAAATCTTTAATATTAATATATATGAGGCTCAAAGTGTATGAAAATTCTGCGCCGGCCTTTCTTGTCTCAGACAGTTAATCATGGACACTCCGTACAGAGATAAAACGAGACCAAAGAGTGCAGAATGCGCTATATGCACACACTTCTGAATAAGAAAACGTCTGAAGATATGAACTTCAAGTAGAACTTGTAATAGAGTATTTACATCAGTATAGGAAATCCTGGAAAGTGTTGTTCTACAGGTGAACAAGAGGAGAACATCAAAGAAGATGCTCAAATATGTTCCTTCAGGCAGTGATGTCATTCAGCCGGTTCACAAATTTGTCAATTTATCGCAGTTCGTAGAATCGGTTGTTAAATATTTTAAGCAGTGGTTCCCAAAGTGTAGGTCAATAAAGAACGCAACAGAAAGGGGCCCCCGGCATAGTTCGGCGGCAGCGCGTTTTCTTGCTGATCCAGGGTTGTGCTCGGCGTGGGTTCTATTCCCGTTTGGGCTGATTACCTGGTTGGGTTTTTTTCCCGAAGTTGTCCCCAACTGTAAGGCGGATGCCAGGTAATCTATGGTGAATCCTCGACCTCACCTCGCCAAATATTATCGCATTATCACCAATCCCATCGATGCTAAAACTTAGTAGTTGTAGACCTACTTATTTACTTACTTACTTACTTACTTACTTATATACTTACTTACTTACTTACTTACTTACTTACTTACTTACTTACTTACTTACTTACTTACTTACTTACTTACTTACTTACTTACTTACTTACTTACTTACTTACTTACTTACTTACTGGCTTTTAAAGAATCCGCAGGTTCATTGCCGCCCTCACATAAGCCCGCCATTGGTCCCTATCCTGAGCAAGATTAATCCAGTCTCTACCATAATATCCCACCTCCCTCAAATCCATTTTAATATTATCTTCCCATCTACGTCTCGGCCTCCCAACTAACATTCTATATGCATTTTTGGATTCGCCCATACGTGCTACATGTCCTGCCCATCTCAAACGGCTGGATTTTATGTTCCTAATTATGTCAGGTGAAGTATACAATGCGTGCAGTTCTGCGTTGTGTAACTTTCTCCATTCTCCTGTAACGACATCCCTCTTAGCCCTAAATATTTTCCTAAGCACCTTATTCTCAAACACCCTTAACCTATGTTCCTCTGTCAAAGTGAGAGTCCAAGTTCCACAACCATACAGAACAACCGGTAATATAACTGCTTTATAAATTCTAACTTTCAGATTTTTTGAGAGCAGACTGGATGACAAAAGCTTCTCAATCGAATAATAACAGGCATTTCCCATATATATTCTGCGTTTAATTTCCTCCCGAGTATCATTTATATTTGTTACTGTTGCTCCAAGATATTTGAATTTTTCCACCTCTTCGAAGGATAAATCTCCAATTTTTATAGTTCCATTTCGTACAATATTCTGGTCACGAGACATAATCATATACTTTGTCTTTTCGGGATTTACTTCCAACTCTATCGCTTTACTTGCTTCAACTAGAATTTCCGCGTTTTCCCTAATCGTTTGTGGACCTACAGAGTCGTTAAATAACCAAGTATAAAAAAGAGAAAGTGGAGTGGTTTTCAGTCGTGTTTATAAACATCGTTCTTGACACATGCATGTTCTTGAAATGATAGCAACACAGCGGCCATTTAAAACAAATCACTATCTAACATTAGGATACGTCAGTACACAGCTGACGTGTAGAGAGAGACTTTCAGGGTTATTTACGTCAGTTCCCAGACTCTGGAGTACGGCCTGACCTCAAGCAGAACGAAAAGTTATGTGCGAAAGTTTACTTGATTATTTATTCGGAAATACTTACATTGATTAATCTTATTTATTTCATTTATATATCTGTAAGGTCCACAAAGTATATTCACTACTATGAAATATTTCATTTCAAATCATTATTTTTATACAACTTCATTACACAACCTTTAACACTGTATCATTTCGGAATATAAAGCATATATATATATATACTAGAGGCTTGTGTAGCAAATACTGCAAACTAAGTTCATTAGACGTTCAAATAAAAATTTTTCAGATTAACTTTCAGTGAAAAATACCAGACATTCTGAAAGTTATTTGTTTCCATAATAATTAAACATAGGCTACTCCCTCTGAATGATTTTCTTTTGTGCCAAGTATTTTTTCTTGAACCTATCCACCTTCAGTTTTTGACTTTCAACATGAAAATGCATGTAACAGTGTCAGGACGATCAGTGGGTTTTTCATGTGGGAGTAATGGAATAGCTATTTCAGGTCATTGTGGATTGTAGGTGAAATTTTTAAAAAGTCAGGTTTGCTATGCTTTCGAACAATAGACATAGCATCTTGGTATAGCTGCTGCATGTAGAGCTTGAAATGTAGAGGGTAAAATCATTTTATCCTGCTAAGAGATCTTGCTGAAATGATCCGGAGATTAAAAAATGTTGTAGGCCTCTTATTTTATCAGTAAGTAATACCTTTTGGTCTTTCCTTAGGAACTGTAATTTTAGCGCTCTCTCGAGCCAATACTGAAGAGAATGACGCATATAAGTATCTACACCACACCGCCATTAAATACAATATATGAAAAAGACCCAACCCCATTTGATTAATAATTATAAAAATATTTTATTTTTAATAACAATATTATTATCTTACACAAATTTTGTAGTTTTTTACATCATGACATTAACTACAATAATATTTCATTTCTAATGGTAATAATGTCATCAAACCACCTCAAGTTTTGTAGATTTTAATATCCAAAACACAGCTGTACTCAGAAAATTACACACCGCAGAATCAGACCTGTAAATTATTTTTAGTAAGTCTTGAAGTGTGTAATAATCAATTGAATTTGAACTGTAAATATGTCAGCAATTCTGCAGGTCATGGCCTTCGTGTAATAGCCTATTGTTTATTGTAATGTGTTTTGTTTTATTCTGAAATACAATTAGTTCTCAAAACTGACGAAAGATGGATTTTGGAAAATAGGAAAGTTATGTAGGAAAATTAACGTTTCACTGAAAGTTACTATTTTTCTGAAAATCCTTGGTTGCCAAGCTTCAAAATAACGGGTCATTCATTAAAATTCGTTCAGCCGTTTTCCCGTTATTTCCATTACCAGTTCAAATTATATTTAGATATTTTATATTCCGAATTATTTTTAAAAACGAAATCAGAGTTTAGGTTTTCTCTGCAAGAAATGTCCCTTCAAGTACAAGCTTATTACATGAGGAGTGAAGTGTAGATTTAAAAATGCTTTTCGAAAGTAAACGCATTTAATTCCTAAACATATGTACTTAAACGTATAAATGTTTGGTGAATAAAATTGATTTTGAGATGTATTTTTATTAATAATATTACAGGAAAATTGCTAGTATTTCGAAAATATCAGAAAGTAGGGAGGAGAATTTAGAATGCACAAAAGCGGGTTCGTAAGGATTCCGAAAATATATTTAAAAAAATAGATGTGACTAGTGAATTACGAAACCGCCAAACTTGGAATTCTGGGGTTACGGAAGTGCCAAAAGAAAAAACCGTGAGAATTTTAAACTTTTAAATGGAGATGAGATGATTTATGAAATTGCAAATGGAAGGAATGACAATATACAAGTAAGTTTAACAAAAACGGAGTGTGGGTCAACTAAAGTACCAAAGAGGGACCAAAATTTTTCGAAAACTCTAATATGGGGTTTGAGAGCTTCGAAAGGGGAAGTCGTGAGATTTTTAGGTACCTACCAATAACAAAAATTTACTTAATCATTTTACAAATAAAAGAAAGAAGCCTGAGAATTAAAAAATAATAATAAAGTGATCCTACTTGGAGGATATAGTAAAGAACTGTTTTCAGAACATGGGAGGAGTGATAGTAGGAGGAAGAAGAATAAACTGTATAAGATTTACACATGATAGGCCTATGGCGTTTTAGCAGAAAAGGAGATGATACTAAAGGATATGCTACTGGAGTTAAATGACAGCTGTGAGCAGTATGGGATGAAAATAAATGCAAGCAAGACGAAGACCATGGTCATAGGAAGAAAAGTAAAGAAGGTAAACTTTTGAATTCTAAATGAGGCAGTAGAGCAGGTGGACAGCTTCAAATACTTGGGGTGTACTATAAGCACTATCATGAGCTGCTGCCAGGAAGTCAAAAGGAGGATAGCAATGCCAAAGGAAGCTTTTAATAGAAAAGGAGCATCTTCTGCAGACCTCTGGATAAAGAACTAAGGAAGAGACTAGTAAAGTGCTTTGTATGGAGGGTGGCATTTTATGAGGCAGAAACATGGACATTACGACGAAGTGAAGAAAAGCGAATAGAAGTATTTGAAATGTAGATATGGAGAAGAATGGACCGTGTGAAGTGGACAGACAGAATAAGAAATAAAGCTGTGTCGGAAAGAGTGGGTGAAGAAAGAATGATACTGAAACTGATCAGGAAGAGGAAAGGGAATTGGTTGGGTCACTGGCTGAGAAGAAACTGTCTAGTGAAGGATACACTGGAAGGCATAGTGAACGGTACGGGTTCGGGACAGAAGAAGAAATCAGATGATAGACGACATTAAGATATATGGATCATATGCGGAGACAAAGAGGAAGGAAGAAAATAGGAAATGTTGGAGAAAGCTGAGTTTGCAGTGAAATACCTGCTCTTGGGCAGAACACTGAATGAATGAATGAATGAATGAATGAATGAATGAATGAATGAATGAATGAATGAATGAATGAATGAATGAATGAAATAAGATGCAAGAATTTCGAAAACACTAAAAAGAGGCGTGATATTTCGAAAACACTAAAGAGAGGTATGATATTTCGAGCGTACCCAGAGAAACATTTGACCGTTGTAAAAGTAGGAAACAAGAAACCATGATTTTTTAATTATAAAGGAGGTCGTGAGAATTTCGAGGATTTCAAATGCATTATAAGTTGTGAGGAATTCATGAGAATTTCTAAAGTATTAAAAATATGCATGACTGAGAACTACAAGAATTATTGTCCTAAACAAACGTAGAGCGAAGCTTCTTCAAAAATAAATCTGCAATTAAAAAGTCGTTCTCATGTTAAACGTTTATTGAACGTCAAGGACGACATTTTAATAGTCGGATGGACAGCGCTAGTGAAAAATGTGGCAGTGGCTCCTGATCACGTTCAGTGTCAAAGACACCCATGTGCCACGTGACGTATGAAGGTCAGGGGCGAGGTGACACGATGTTGAACTACGACCATCGGCTGCTGCATGCAAAACCGGTCTAAGTTGACCGCGTGTCTGAGCGCTGATTGATAACCGCTGCACTCTGGCAGATTAGCACTTGTAACAGATAATCGTGGCACATGATTGACAAATTGCATCCATGTACTTTCAAGATCTTGCCGAAGAGGGAGTTTCCTACATAGCTGACACTGACAGACATTTTATTTTAATTATGTCATCTGCGTGAACCAAAATGTCTTTATAGCAGGTGTATTGTGTACGTGCTAAAGCACATTCTCTGCATATTTAATCATGCATTTAAGTGTCAGAAAATTAATTTTTCATTTTTTAAAATTCATTTAATATAAATTCTTAGCTTTATACAGTGGAACCCCGATTATCCGTCACTCTATTAACCGATTGGCGGATTATCCGACTGTATTTCTCGCTCTTTTTTTTCTTCAGAAATAAATAACTTATATGAAGATCTGTTTTGTACAACATATTAGTAGTTTCTACATATGTTTTTGCTAGAGAGTGTTATTACAAGCCTTTATCGTTACACAACATTGTCTACTGTTCGAATTGCCGTTCTATAATATAACTTGTATAAAAAAAAATGTCTTCTACGGGTGTTAACAGAAAACGTGTTGTGCTAAGTATCGAAAAAAATGGAAATAATTGAATGGTTTGAGAAAGGGAAACTGTGGTTCATCTCGCATCAGAATACGAGACTGGAGTTACAACTGCGCGATTTAATAAAAAAAACAAGGGTAAAGTGTAAAAAAAGTATGTAAATCTACAATATGAGACCTCCTTTACTCCTATCTTTCCTAAGACAGTCCTTACAAAGGGCTTCCTTATCCCTTAAAAACCCGTCATTGACAACCAGACTTAAATTAGTGAACTTCTGATCCACTACCTAGCGAGTTAAATACAAGACCACGGAGGAAATTACGAAAAAATCTTTCATTGTACGGATTATCCGATTTTTTCGATTAACCGTTCAGTCCACCCCCTTCATTACCACGGATAATAGAGGTTCTACCGTACCAAAATACCTATAAAATTAACCAAGTTATACAGGGTGGGGCATGGGAACCAAGTATTTTTTAAATGGCTTGTACTCGGTCATTATGAAAGGGAGAGACGTGCGGCATGTGACAGTCCATTCCGTGGCTCATAGCATTTCACCTGCAGTCGGCATCATGGAGCAGTGGACGCATGTTTGCGTATGATTGTTTTGTTAGAAATGGCGAGTCGGTGACCTCGATACGGCGTGAGTTTTGCTACAGATTCAATATTAATCACAATGATTCTGTTCCCGTGCGTGACACAATCTTATGTTGGGTTAAAAAAGGCGCGATACTGAAGAATAAATCGCCCGGCCCCCAACACAGAGTGCGTACTCCAGAAAATGTTCAGTCAGATAAGCGATACTGCACAGCCCAGGCCGCTCTGCTCGAAGACATTCAGCTGCTCTTGAATCAGCAATCGTACGGTAAGACGGATTTTGCATGGCGATTTACATTTACACCCATACAAGATGGGTGGTTTCAGCAAGATGGGGCCACGGCGCATATCTCCAGAGCGTCAATGGCAGTTCTTTGCCTCCTGTTTTCCAATCGTCTCATTTCGAGATTTGGTGATGTTCCATGGCTCCCTCGGTCCCCTGACTTGTCCACGTGATTTTTTCTATGTGAGTACCTAAAGGCACGTGTTTACGAGGATAAGCCCCGAATATTAGATGAATTAAAGGACACAGTACGTCAACACATCACCCAAATCAACAGAGATCCCCTGGAAAGAATAGAGGTGAATTTTCGTCAGCGCCTTAAACAATGCGTCAACACAGACGGACATCACATGCCAGATGTAATTTTCCGCTCATAATTGAAATGGTATCTTCTCACAAACGTTGTTCTACGAAGAAAATGTGTTGGAAACAAAAACTGTTTTATGATTATTTTAAAAACAGTTGGTTCCTATGCCCCACTCTGTACATTAAAATATCCTGTCACGCAATCACAATACCAGCCAGCAATTGATACCGCTTATTTTCTCTACGCCTTCGAGGGTAAAAATTGATTTTTCCCATACTAATTTAATATTAACCTTTAGCTTTATATTTGTGAAAGAAATTTAAAGATATCCACAAAATTCACCCAAGTTATGCATAAAAAATGACGTGCCATACAACACAATACCGGCTAGAAATATGTAATTTCACCACTCATTTTCTCAAAATAGCATTTTTCAAAAACAATTTAAATCATATCTTTCACAATTTTTTAGATAGGCTAATTTCATGACATTTTGCATTCTCGAATTTTTTTCTTAGTAAGACCAACAAATTGTACCTCAATGTTTAACCTATCATTAACAAAGATTAAAAGCAAGTAATTATAATTTTTTATTTAAATGTGTCAAAAAAAATTCTTCCTTTTGCAGTGCAGATATTCTAACCATTGAGTTAGGACTTCTTGACATGAATGTTACATATAAGGCAAAATATCTATAAGAAAAGGAACTTATTTATATACAAAGCTAAATATTATAAGAAATTGATAAATGATATAGTCATTCGTTATATCGTGAAACCAAATGTTTGTGTGCGCCGTAGCTCACATTAAGAACCTCATGGTGGGGGTAAGCAAGCTCGTTTGCTACAAGTAGAAGCGTAGCGAGGGAGGGAAGCTTCTCAGTTCACTTTCTTCTTCCCCTGACGCGCAGGTTGGTTTCACGAGATACCGAATGGCCTATAGGCCTACATACCGATACCATGAAAGCTGAAGGACTTAATTAATTTTATTGTCACTTCTTTCAACAGCTTTATTTCTTTTCGTCACATCCATTGATGAGCATCTTCAAGGTTTTTTTAATTAGATACGAATGTCTTTTTAAAAACCAAATCATGTAATGTTATTAATTTACAATCAGTGCGTGCTACTTTGTACATTTCTTAGAAATGTCAAAGTTGACAGCAGCGAGGAAGTAAATTTCCTTCTTAGCATTTTGGCATCGAGTCTGCCTCTCATTACAAGAATCGTGCTAGTGATAGCTAAACGAAAGGTCAAATTTGATAAAAGTTTTATCTGTCATGAAATAATGAACTTAAGCTGTTCTTACATGGCGCGACGCCATCAGTGATACAATAAGAAGAAGAAATTACAGATTTACACGCTTCGACGTACTCTTAAAGGCAGTGCGTGGCCAAGACACCCTCATAAGTTGGGAATCTGCCACAAGGGACGGAAAGTGTACTTGTCTGTTCATAAGTGTTGTTCGTTCACGCAGAGTTTTGATTACCTTAGCAAAATGGCGGGTCGCGTCATCGTATCAGAGAACAGTCGAACGGCGCTAACATTAACTCCGAATAATGTGCAGGCCAAGAAGTTCCCACAGTATCTCGCGGCCATCTTAGGTAAGTAAAAAAGTGTATGTATACCACAGTCTAGTATATACAGTCACGAAGCTTGAGTTGTGAGGGTGCTAGGAACAATAGATTGTGCCGGTACTATTTCGCATTGTGTGTAATGAGGCGATGTTAGCGATCCTAGTGGTTAGCAACTACCTCTGGATGCATATTTACTACGTATTGAGCTTCGTGACTGTATATACTAGACTGTGGTAATACTGGGAGGTCGTCATTATCCAATGAAACGATTCCACCCTCTGAGCTGTTTTCCACATGTTAAGAAATTTTGAATGCAGCCTTTTGTTAATAAGGACATTGTATGCAACGCCAAACCAACAGTAAACACTACTTTATCAGTTGGCAATGTTAATTTTCCTCTATCCAAGTGCTTCACAAAGTCATAAGAGGAATCAACGTCTACTTATTTATTTAACTGGAGTCACGATCTGCATACATCACATCTTACCTGTCTAGCTGCCAATTCCCCCTAAATATTGGCACAATATCATTTGGAATGACATCCATTTCAAAGTCTTGGTCCACAATATCCGAAAAATTGCTCAGGTTAATATCACTGTCGTAATTTTGAGCGGGTATCAATTCTTTTAAGTCTACATCAACATTTTGAGTAGCAAACAGGACAGCATTTTTAAATCTCAAGTTTCTTTCATTCTCTAGAACCTGTAGGTAAGTGATGTAGTAATTTCCACCAGTTAATTGTCTGTAGGATCCAAAACAGCTCTCCAAATTATCACTCTGAAATTTGCTTAGCAAAATATAATCAATTCCATATTTCTCAAATAGATATGGAATAATTTCAAGGAAAGATTCAAGTATTGTTTGTACACCTAACTTACTTACAAATGGCTTTTAAGGAACCCGGAGGTTCATTGCCGCCCTCACATAAGCCCTCCATCGGTCCCTGAGCAAGATTAATCCAGTCTCTATCATCATATTCCACTTCCCTCAAATCCATTTTAATATTATCCTCCCATCTACGTCTCGGCCTCCCCAAATGTCTTTTTCCCTCCGGCCTCCCAACTAACACTATATATTAGAGTTGGGTCGATTCGTGAACGAATCGTTCATTCGAACGACTAATAATAAAGAATCGTAAGAATCGATTCGTGGTATCAACGAATCGTCGTTCAAAAGAATCGTAACGAATCGTCGTTCAAAAGAATAGTAACGAATTGACATGGTATCGTAACCCACGATTCTATTTACTTGTTTGATGTAACCTGTCAGCGGACATTTCCGAACCGTGCCGAATGCTCCCGAACGAGAGTGAAATCAAAATACTGCATTTGTAAAGTGTGAAAAATAATAAACACGAACCTGAAATTTGCATAGTTAAATAGAGATGTACCGGTAATGCAACAAAAATACTTCATAATAAGGTTCAGCTGATAAATTATAATTTAGAAACATTATCTTGGGTAATTTTGTAGACTAATGGAGGTCATGCTGAATGGTTCCAGCCAATGAGAAAGAGACAATCCAATGTCTCGCCTCTTATGCCATCTATGAGGGAGATGTAGAACGTTTTTGTTCTACGCGTGGTTTGCAAAGGAAAGTGTCCTCTAAGTCGTTCGTTGACGAATCGTTGGAATCGCAGAGTAGGAAGAATCGTGAACTCGTTGACGATTCAAAAGAATAGTTGGAATCGCAGACTGAGAAGAATCGTGAACGAATCGTTAGAATCGATTCGTAATGTATGATTGAATCGTTGGAATCGACTTCTGTAAAAGAATCGTGTTGCCCAACTCTACTCTATATGCTTTCTGGATTCGTCCATACGTGCTACATGCCCTGCCCATCTCAAACGTCTCGATTTAATGTTCCTAATTATATCAGGTGAAGAATACAATGCGTGCAGTTCTGTGTTGTATAACTTTCTCCATTCTCCTGTAACTTCATCACTCTTAACCCCAAATATTTTCCTAAGAGCTTTATTCAGAAACACCTTTAATCTCTGTTCTTCTCTCAAAGTGAGAGTCCAAGTTTTACAACCATACAGAACAACCTGTACACATAAAAGAAAATAATAATTACATTACCTTTCTGTATCCGCCACGTTGATGACAAAAATAGGTTATGAATTCGTAGATAGGCTACACAGAAGAAAAAAAATCACTTCACTAAACACTTAAAACAAACACTAAATTGAACTATGTAATTTCACACACATAATGTAAGAGTAGAACTTACTGTATTTATGAAAACCAAGCGAGAAAATAATGCATCACTGTTGTGCAAGCCGTTACGAAATTGCCGGCAAAAGGTTATGAATTCGTATAGTCTACAGCCCTACATGTAACACAGGAGAAAAAAATCACTTCATTAAAGACTTAAATCAAACACTAACTTGAACTACGTAATTGCACACACATAATGTAAGAGTAAAACTTGCTGCACTTGTGAAAATAAAGAGAGAAATGAATGTATCCCTGTTGTGCAAATTGCCGCCAGAACAAGATCATGTTAATCCACACGTGGTAGCATTATTATACTGTGTAACATGACTGGAAGAAAACTGAAAATTAATAGTGTAATATACATATTATGATAGTAACTATACGTTAACACTTTCCACTAATTCGTGTCACTAAATATAATCCAGAATATTAATTCCTGTAAGCGAAACAAACGTCCTGCCGCGCTACGTTATACACTCACGTGAATGATGAATCAGGCAGACATAGACTAGCACTATCAGCTGATCGAAGCGGAACGGAACCTGTTTATAGGATGGAGTGAATCTATACATGAATTTGTTTTTTATCTGTTTTCTAAATGGAACAGATTCAAAAATCTGCATTTTCACTTAACTCACGAATGTGAAAAATATGGAGTTTCTAGGCTATATTTAATTTTTGAGGTGTCCCAAGAGCTTTAAAGTTTCTTAAAATTATAATTTTTTTGCCTCTTTGTTTATTTGTTCTATTATTTTGTTTTTCATTGCATAGCTAACGAATTGCTGTAAAATCATATATTTAAATGATGAAGAATGGGTGGAGCGAAGAAAAATTCTCTCCGGCAGCGGGATTTGAACCCGGGTCTTCAGCTCTACGTGCCGACGCTCTATCCATTCCGATGCCGGATTGAATCCTCTCAGTTTAAGCTCCACCACCTCTTAGGTTCCCTCTAGTGGCCACCCTCATGCACTGCGTCACAGATGTGACAGTGGCACAATGTCCAACACATTAATGTGCAGAGGTGCACCCATTACGAGTGACTGAGTGGCCGGGATCCGACAGAATGAGCGCCGTCTTGAATCACGCTTTCTATTTGTTACATTTGCGCATTATT
The DNA here is from genome assembly GCF_040183065.1 of Periplaneta americana. Classification (NCBI taxonomy): domain Eukaryota; kingdom Metazoa; phylum Arthropoda; class Insecta; order Blattodea; family Blattidae; genus Periplaneta; species Periplaneta americana. The sequence continues at coordinate 210,666,149 of NC_091117.1, read as the reverse complement.
GGCATACGCTCAGTTCGATATAGATCATTATACCTGTACCATCTTTTTCTATGACCATTTCATTTTTAGCATTCCTTTCCAAGAATTTAAACCCACTATCCTTCAGTAATAATAATAATAATAATAATAATAATAATAATAATAATAATAATAATAATGTATTGTGGGTCCCTATCACCACGGCATGGCGCGTCCTCAGGTTGCGGATAGAGGAGACGGCCTCCAGATATGGAGGGTAGCTGCGAATATTGAATAAGCAGTCGTGGACAGCCGATAAGAGGTGGTCCTCCAGCTTGGTGGTTGGGCGAAGGGCAAACAACCCCTCACCGTAAAAAGAAACAGCTTGTTACGAAACCTAACAGTAAGATGGGAAATGCCTGTTATTGTTCGGTTGAGAAGCTTTTGTCATCTAGTCTTCTGTCAAAAAATCTGAAAGTTAGAATTTATAAAACAGTTATATTACTGGTTGTTCTGTATGGTTGCGAAACTTGGACTCTCACTTTGAGAGAGGAACAGAGATTAAGGGTGTTTGAGAATAAGGTTCTTAGGAAAATATTTGGGGTTAAGAGGGATGAAGTTACAGGAGAATGGAGAAAGTTACACAACGCAGAGCTGCACGCATTGTATACTTCACCTGACATAATTAGGAACATAAAATCCAGATGTTTGAGATGGGCGGGACATGTAGCACGTATGGGCGAATTCAGAAATGCATATAGAGTGTTAGTTGGGAGGCCGGAGGGAAAAAGACCTTTAGGGAGGCCGAGACGTAGATGGGAAGATAATATTAAAATGGATTTGAGGGAGGTGGGATATGATGATAGAGAATGGATTAATCTTGCTCAGGATAGGGACCGATGGCGGGCTTATGTGAGGGCGGCAATGAACCTCCGGATTCCTTAAAAGCCAGTAAGTAAGTAAGTAAGTAAGTAAGTAAGTAAGTAATAATAATAATAATAATAATAATAATAATAATAATAATTTGAATTACTACAGCCACCCTGGCGGCCATGGTAGGCGGCTCCTTCATGTCATGGACGTCTTCAGCTCTTCCTCTCCTGCAGGAGCCCTGCAGTGTCCCCCACATCACGGACGAGGAGGGCTCCTGGATCGGCTCCCTGCTCAACCTGGGCGCCTTCGTGGGGGCTCTGCCGGCGGGACTGGTCGCGGACCGCATCGGCCGCCGGACCACGCTCTGCGTGCTGGCCTTGCCCCTGGTGACGTCATGGCTGCTCATCGCCTTCAGTGGCTCCGTGGCGCAGCTGTTCGTCGGCCGCTTTCTGGGGGGCTTCGCAGTCGGGGCGGTGAGCGTGGCGGCGCCCACCTACATCGCGGAGCTGGCAGAGAGTTCCATCCGCGGAGCCCTGGGAACCTTGTTCCAGCTGCAGATAACGATCGGAGTTCTGTTCGGCTACCTGGCTGGCATGGTGGGGGACCCAAGAGCTCTGAGTCTCACGTGCTGCGCTCTTCCCGTCCTCTTCCTCGTCACGTTCTTCTGCATGCCGGAGTCACCTGTCTTCCTCCTGTCCAAGAACAGGTGAGTGCCTCCCACAGGAGCTACAGGGCGCTCACAACTGTCATTCGCAAAACATTATTCCTGATAGCCGCACATGTTCAGAATTATAGACTGGCAGGTAGGATGCCAAGAACAGTTTTGGTAACTTATCAGGAATGCTGAAAATGGCAATTTTTTATGAAAACATTGAATTGAATTTTTCAGCGTCCTTATCGAGCAGTTGAAATTTGTTGTCTATCAGTTGACTATCGGTTTGTTACCAAGATTTAATTATAGCTCGTAGATGATGGAAAGGGATTTCTTCATGCAAGTATCTTGGCTTTCCAGTCGTCCTCATTATTCCTTCATATCATCTGCTTGTCTATCAATAATCAACAATGTCTACTTACAGAAAGGACGACGCTAAGAAAGCCTTGCAGTGGTTCCGTGGCAAAGACTACGATGTGGAAGACGAACTCACCAAGATGCTGGACACAATACAGGAAGCCGAGAGGAACAAGGCAAGCCTCGGAGATCTCCTGTCCTCCAGAGGCACCGTCAGAGCCCTGATAGTGTCGCTGGGACTCATGACTTTCCAACAGATGAGCGGGGTCAACGCTGTTATCTTCTATTCAGGAAAGATCTTCGAGGCCTCTGGGAGTTCTATGTCCCCCACCACGGCCTCCATCGTTATTGGCATCGTTCAGGTATTGCAGAAACTCAGTTTTACTTTAATTTAGTCATAATTCGTCACGAATCCCGGGAATACGGTTGCAGTTAAATAATAATAATTCATAGTATAATACACTAAAATTAGCTGATTTTATCCACGAGTAGAAAGTTTAACGTCCAAGGCAAAGCAGAAGGTGATAATTTCCAAAAGCGCATAAAATTGGTTTTTGGTATTTTGAAAAGTAAAGATTGTTTAACAGAGATGCATCTATGTAAGTAAAGTACGACTTAATGGCCTAGCATATTTTATTTTCCACTTACGGCTACATAACCGTTTCATTTAATATCTCACTCACCGCCTTCTTTTTTTTTCGCCATTTATTAAATAATTTGTATGTATGTATTTATTTACACTGCAAGTGGGCAAGCACCCGGTGGCAGTGGTATACACAATATAAACAATACACAATAAAATGATAAGCAATACGCAACAATTTTATACACAATACAGTAAGAATACACAATACAATTTAACACAATAATAATAAAACATAAATAAAATACCTAATTTTACAATACAACCTACATAATTATGTATAGGCCCTACATAAGTTTCAATAGTCTTTCACTTTACTCTCATCTCACTCCCTGTAGTGGCACTATGACGCATTTCACTGACACTTTAGCACACATTTCACTGACACTCTATAACACATTTCACTGACACTATAAATTATCACTGATCGGAACTGTTCACTGCACTGTAAAACCATAACTTCACTGACTCACCTCGCTTCACTGATACAACAGTTCAAATAAGTCAAATAATTACACCCTTATGCATACTTATAAACAGAACTACATTTAAACTAAACATTTCTAGTCTAAGACCCTCTTACACGATATTTTAAAATAATTTACAATTCAAACCAAGGAAGTAACTCGTCAGGCTAGATAAGTACATGTCACCTTAAAAAATTAAATGTTAAATATCACCTTAATTTTAATTTACACTTTATACACAACTTTTTAAGTTATTCTTGAGCCTCCTTAAGGAAGGACAGCCCTCAAAGACCGCTGCAGGTAGGTCATTCCAATCATTTATATTAAAAAGAATAGTTGAAAATGGATTCGAACCTGAACTCCAAACACTGCCTACATTCTAACCCACCGCGCTACCGCCTGATGACAGCTCCTTATAACATCGATCTCGCGATTTTCCTGGCATAGCTATTTGGCTTGCTTTTCCTGCTTCTATCAATATTTCGTTAGGAATTTCAATGCAATCCATTTCTACGAATTAATCTCAGAGGAAACCATTTGTAGTAAACACTTTTGTTTTATTTTCCTACCATAATAACCGATTATGACGTTTTCCTTATCATAGTAGCTGATTAAGACGCTTCTCAATTGTTATTTTATCTACAAATTCTCAATAATTTCTGTTCCAACAACATGCAAAACACAATAATTATTAATTTATTTTCTCTTAAGATATACGATTCAAAATGCCACAAAACGTTGAACAATACACTACCATTATAAGAACTCAACACGCTCACATGGATAACTAAACACGCTGTCACTCGTTTAGTTAAATTCCATGCTCGCATGTCAAGTTCTGCATAACGGTCTTGTAACGTAATAGTAATATGCGTTACAAGAGCGGTATGTTGAAGTTTTCATGTTCGAGAAAAAGTTTGAAAAAGCGAAACGTAGTTGAGCTTTTTTAATTTCCGAGAATTGAAAGAAAGCATACCGCTCGTGTATCGTACATTATTTTGTGCGAAGATCGTTTATTACATACCTGAAAGAGGAATTTCTAATTAGTTGCAATGAAATCTCCATCTTGGTTTCTGTTCAATGACGGCAAATTTGCAAAACAAAAATATCTATCTTCAACATTGTTGCTTTAAAATGTTTTCTGTGTTTACTATACTCCAGCAGGCCGTGATATACGTCTGTCTTTCCCCCCCCCCCCCAGTCTATGATGAGTCTGGAATCTTGATTTTTTCACGGCTTCCTTAATGTTACTTGCATCACGAATGCAGTAACTTTAGTGGAGTTGTAGAGTTTACTTAATTTTTTAAAATATTTAAAAACAATAATTAACAGTGCAATTTAGGTGAAATTGCACTGGTAAGTTTCCAATTTATAATTTACTATATTGAACGTCTCTAAAAATAATATGTTAAAAGCCTAAAGCAGTAAAATCAATATGTCACTTAAGTGGTAAGAAGAGGGAAATTGTTATGTGTGTTAGGTTGGGAATACTGAATGTGGAATTTTAGACTTTCCGCGGATTGGTTTTGTGCGGAAACCAAGCAAATACGCACGATCTCGCACAAATAACTATTGTTAACTGCCATTTGAGTCATTACTCACTGTCGTTAGTTTTATCCCAAAATTATTGCGAAATTAAGGCGAATGTGTACTATGTTTTCCAACGCAAACACCATCAATTAAGAGTTATTTATGCAACAAGTTGATAATCTTGATGATTATGGCACGAGTGAATGTTTGTCGCACTCACTATCGTTCGTGCGACAATTTTCACGAGTGTCATAATAATGCAATCCACGAGTTTGATACAACAATTTATGGCATATTAACATTATAAATTTGGGAAATAAATTATGAAATAATTCAGCATCCATAGCTGACATGCGTTGATATGTTCATATTGATCGTATCGATTAGTTGCGCCTGGCATTGGCATTGAATAAAGAGAAATGCAGGTATTACAAACTCTAGTTATACCTTAGGTATCAAATTTTATGTTACAAATGTTCCTTCATTTTGTTAATAGAGTTTCTCTGAACCACAGAACTTTTATGTGATATTACAAAAGTGATAGAAAATTGTTAAAGATTGGAATAAATGATACGTTACCTTCTGTCCTGCATTTTATTTCTTGTTACATGGCGCGTAGAAGCGGTAAGCAAGATAACCAGACGAGTTGCATGCATTCCCACCCAAGCGTTCCGGTATTACTTCATAGCGAATACGTCGTTGCTATTATTGGCACGTGTGCCGTAATAAGCCGATTACGCACGATATTGGATGTAGTAACAACTTGTTTATAATGCTAGGTTGGCATAAAACAAATTAATGCGATTTTTAAAATAACTAATGCCATAAACACTTGCCTCTCAGTATGTGAGAAAAAAATAAGAAAATTTTAGGCATTCTGTCTTGAGCGAATATGCATTTTGTGTATTGTAATAAGATGATATGCTTAATTTAAGTAGGTATGAGTCTTATGGAATGAATATGAATAAAATCCGTTCAATAAAGTTTCCGTACACAAACCGACGACACGGCAAAACAATCCTTTTTGATATTACGGATGTCGAAGACGTGTAGTTAAGTGGAAATAGTGGGATTGATTGTACCTTTGTGAAGGTTATAAAATGGATTTTAATCGAATTACTTTCTCTCCTACAGGTTCTTGCCACTTACGTCTCTTCTCTGCTAATTGACAGAGCAGGACGCCGTATCCTTCTCCTGATCTCTTCCAGCGTGATGGGTCTATGTCTCTCCATTCTCGCTCTTTACTTCTACCTACAAGTTCAAGAATACGATGTACGTTCCATCAGTTGGCTGCCCTTGGGAAGCGTCTCCATCTTCATCATTGTATTCTCCGTGGGTTTTGGTCCAATCCCATGGATTATGTTTGGCGAACTCTTCCCTAACAACGTGAAAGGAGTTGCGTCTGCAATCACTGCATCTTTCAACTGGATTCTTGCATTTACGGTGACGAAAGTTTTCCAAAATATGTTAGATTTGCTAGGATCACCGGTTACATTTTGCATATTTTCTGCCATGTGTGTCACTGGAACAATTTTCACCGCTATTCTTGTACCGGAAACTAAGGGTAAGGACTTGAAAGAAATTCAATTGGAGCTCAGTGGGGAGAAATCTACTCGAGAATTAGAGTCTGTCGTTTCTGATTCGAGAAAGATCACTCTCTCTTACACGAAACCTGTTTGAAGACTGAAATACTTACAAAGACTCGATACTGTCCGCATAAGGACTTGAAGGATCTCAATTGATGATTTGAACCCATGAATGAATCTCTCGTTCTACAAAGGACGTTATTTTGTCGGACCACAGCGACATCTGAAAATAAAAGTCTGTATACAAAATATTCAATTCGCTATATTAGATTTTATGCTCGACCATGCCGAAATGTAGTAATTATACACCTGGTAGCAGTCATTTAATGCATGTCATTAAAGTACACCTACTCATTAAAGTACAGGTATTTTCAGCCAATGACAACTCAGCTTACAGGTGTTCAGCCAATGACAAGTCAGCTTCGTAACGTTATAAAACCGCAAGTATCGATTATTCTCGGATATGCAATCAAAAGAGAATTAGCGAAAAGTCACGGAGGCTGGAAATCCAATACTGTCGCAGAAGGTTATGTTCTGTTACTATAATAATTAGCGTTAATTGTAAATAATATTCAAATAAATTCAATTTGTCATCTCGTTTTTCAATGTCGAATTCAATAATCAAGGTTATACCAAGTTTAACGGGATTACATCAAGGTCAATGACATTATTGTTCCTCGGAAAAAATCAATACTTGCGCTTCTGCGCACATCTCACAATTCACGACCTAGAACAAGGTCACTTCCGATCTTGTCAGATACAAATAAAATGTATACATCTGAATAATTTCAAGTTAGAAATATGGTCGAGCATAAAAAGTCGTATGAAACTCGCCTATAATGGTAATTAAGAAGCTCGTAAAAAAATTATGAAACTTGCTTGCGCTCGTTTGATAAACATCCGTACTCGCTTCTTAATTACTATCATTATAGGCTCGTTGCATAAAGTACTATTATGAAACAGAGTTTGAGTATTTTCTTCCCTTATAATTTGAACCTAATCTCTGAACGCTACAACTAAGCGAATACTTTTTGAAATAGCGGCAGTAAACATATTACTATATTGAAAATAAAAATATCAATTTTAACTCATTAATGTTTGTAACAATGTATACATCGTGTTTAATAAATCTTATTATTATTCATGTTTGCCAACTGTAACTTCACGCATTTCTGTAATTTAACGTCGTTCTCATATCAGTTAAATTAATGTAATGCTATATTAATAATGTAATTTATCAGTTAGTTTACCAAGCCGAAAACCTGGGGTCCAACTGTGACAAGTCCAAGTGAAAATTGTGATGGATAAAAGTTGTAATGTGGCAGATTTTTTCAGGATGCTCAAATTTCTCTTTTTACATTTCACTATTTATATACTGTATTACGATAAATTCACCCCTATTAACAACTCAGTAAGCAGTGTACAATTTATGCCTAAGAACATTAAATTCGTAAGAGAGTTTCACGGGTCAAGAAGCTACGAGAATGCAAGAAGTTCAAGACACTTCATGAGTCGCCGCCAAATTTAACAAACGATATGAATGTAACTTGCGTATATGTTCCTCTATTTAACTATAATTGTATAATATTATGTTACTATTATTCAATTGTATAAAGTATAACACACTGTATTACATATTCTTATCTTCGACAAAAATGTTGTTATTTATGTAATTGGATAGAAATAGGCATAATACGATATATAGATAATTATACAGAGTGGAAATGAAATAGCCTTGCAGATTTGCAGAACGAATAGTTCATGTTGTACGTAACAAAAAACTATATCATATTGGAGGAAAGTTCTTTTTTTTTTTTTTTTTTTTTTTTTTCAGATAAATTGTTTTCTCAAATGTTTAACAATCTTTTATTCGGTAACTATTGAGAGTAGGATCGGAACTTTTTTCGATAAGAAATCTAATAAAAAATAATTTACTCCTCTGGCGTATTTCAATAGCGTGCACGGTATTCGAGTAAATTTAATTTTAAAAACCTCTGAATTCAAGCCATTGCTCATGCGAGCAAGTGGCAACGTCTTGGCAGAGGGCAGCTTACCTATAGTCGCGACGCTGTTATTCCCGGCGTGACTCCTCCTCTTTGCTTACGTCTTAGGAAGTGAAGGCTCTATAAAGTCTAGGTAGGTAGTATCGTTCGCCATTTTTGTACTTTCGTTGCCGAGCTACCATACGAGGAATCTATTTGCCACACCGTTAAACATTATCATGTCGTAGCTTCTATGATAATAAATCAAACGCACTGTAATTCAGCAAATAATTGAGTGGCAAATAACGTCTTCGTGTGCTTTCTGCGAACGCCAACGAAAGAGCCAAAATGGCGGGCGATTATATTAAGTGTTTATCGAGCCTTAAGAAATGAATAACATCTTCCTCAGCGAATCACGTTTAAATGTAGCCAACCTGCAACGCGATTGGCTGCCGGAAATTAGAGCGACGGGACTATACCGAGACACACCGAGTTCGTTGACCTCTTACATCTGTATCACGAGTAGAGTGTGTTAGCGGCGATGTTGCCGGACTGCTGAAAATTCAAACTTCATTTTCTAATTAACGGTGCATTTAATCACAAAACGTAATACAGATTTTATATTCATTTACGTGTACCCTATCGTCCATTCCAATCTGCAAGGTTATTTCAATTCCACTTCCACTTTAGCCAAGTTGATTTAATTATGTAGCTGTTTATAAAATATAGCTTTATTCTGTGTTGTAATTTTCACGAAAACAATTATTGCATTTCTAGTCTTCTGGTGTCTAACCAATGCATTATGTTAGGACAATGAAGAGAATGTTATTTTAACTTAATTGTATGCGAGACGTTGCCATGATGAGGACGGATGATAGCTAATACAATTATTAATTGTGGCTTATGGTTTAAAACAGAGTGCAACGAAGTAGTTTATAAAATATTGTTATTACAAGACTTTTTAATTACATGTCGTGCATTTCAAGTAACATTAAAAGATGACAATGATTCAACCAAGCGTAAATATGCTAATTTTATTTGTTACAGAAGTTAAAGAACGCTCACATTGTCACTTGACGAAAGCTTTAAATAATTTATATTTAATTAATTGTGAATACAATAATAAAACTACGTATATTGCAGTAGATGTAGTGTTGAGATTTCGTTCTACTCTGAAAATCTCACCAACACATAGTGTAGCCTATGTATACAGGCGATGAGGAGGGAGTATTAAAATAATAATTTACTTTTGAGAATTGTATTTTCTGTGAGAACCCTCCTAGGCAAACAATATTTCTCTCTGTAAAATGAGGAGCGTTTTTGCAAAAATCGATAGATGCAGAAATTTTAGAAAGTGAGTTACATATGGATATCGTATGTTTTCTACCTCCGGAATCGATCAATGAAATCAGATTTACCAAAACTTGATTCATACCGTATGTAGAGACTACCAAACCTTCCAGGTTTTTTCAAAACTCGATAGATCCTGTCACTTAGTGTAATTTCTGTAAAATCTTGATTTCTGCATCTATCGACTTTTGCAAAAACGCTCCTCAAATATATATGTATGTAGTATATTTGTAAATATTTTAATATTTTTATACAAACTGTACAAAAGATATCGCTCTTTAAGAATAAAAATTAAATATCAAAATGTGTTAAATAAAATTATTTCCTTCGAAATTATTAAACCTTAAGTAGACCTACAATTTATTGCGTCATATTGAACAGTGGCGCAACAACTGCGGGGTAAGCGGGTAAAATTTACCCCCTTAAGGGGCAATAGTATAGATTTTTTCCTCTTAAAATATTAAATAACACAGCTGAGAAGATCATGTGTATGGCTCGGATTTTAAGGTGCTAAAAATCGGGAAAATATGTGAGAAGGAAGGAAACATATAATTATATTTCGATTATTTTATTGCAGCGATATTTTACTACTTAATTAACTTATTATTCCCAGACCATGAATTTTACCGCTATCGAAAAGTAATTTATAAATTTGAATAAGGAACAAAAAACGTTTTCTTCCCAGGCAGGATTCGAACCGCGGAAGCCTTAGTTACCAGTCTATCGTGCTCTGGAATGAACAAGGCTCTGAAATCAGCTACAAGGGTCGGTCCGTTTTTTTTTTGCCACTACTGTACACAGTGCATAGTAGCAATAATAATAATAATAATAATAATAATAATAATAATAATAATAATAATAATAATAATAATAATAATAAGCACAACTTATGGTGACACAAATTAGCGTACTTTATTAGTTTGTTTTTGGTTTCCGATTAAAGTGTATATATAATTGCCTAAAAATTATCCTCAGCACGAAATAAAGTAAAAACACCACCAAAAGAGCTCCAGTGGCGAAGACAAGCAAGACGTCCAGCAGCAGATACTGGTACCAGCACAAGCTTACAGCTGCAGGTCTCAGATGGGACGCTCCTTTGTGTCTGATGACGTACTCAACCCAGAACACAGCCCGCTCTAATCCCGTCTCTGGCTGATCTTTCGCCAAAGCCGAAAGATTATTCATATTTATCCGATAACTAAAACAAACAAACTAGTTGTGAGTTATAACAACAACAACAGTAATAATAATAATAATAATAATAATAATAATAATAACATATTTATTGTAGCATAGACAGGCCGTATGACTATTGAATTGAGGAGATATCAACTTTATAGAAAACTTTCAGAAGAAATGTCTTGAAGAGGGTAGTGTACGGTCTTTTTCATAGTACTTCATATGTGTAGTTATTGAGAGTTTCAAGCGTAGCTTGAAATATGGATGTATCGTTTGTAATGTGAATTCGGTGGAAGCCACAAAAACCGAACACCCTTCACTTATATAGGGTGTTTTTTCTCTTCTTTGCAAGGGAAAACATACAGTTTGATCTGTTTGGAAAGACATAAAATAAAATGACTATACATTCATTTCAGTTCCAACATCTTGAAGAAGAAGTTGCTTCACCGGTGCGCTGGAATTTTGTCCAGCAGGAGTTCTTTTACATGCCAGTAAATCTACTGTCACGAGCCTGTCGCATTTAAACACATTTAAATGCCATCGATCTGGGCCGGGATCGAACTCGCAACCTCGAGCACAGAAGGCCAGCGCTATACCGACTACGCTGCCCAGCATAATGTCAATATATAGAAACCAGTACACTGGAAAGTTTTCTTTTCTCAATCGTACTGTCAGGGACTGGAATACTCTACCTGCAGACTTACTAAAGGCTTTACCAATAACTTAAAATGTAGACCTATTTAAAATAGGCTTAAGGACTTCACTAATAGACGGTAGTATATTATGCTCACTATTTTGTTGTTTTACAAATATAGTGAGTAAGCAGAGAAACATAGTGAATCTCCAGTGATTTATGTTGTGTCCGTTACCTGTGATTGTTGAGAACTTCCTTCACAGCAGTAAGAACACTCTCTTTCGTCAGAGTGAGGAAATCCAGTTTAACTGCGACGCCTCTTGCAATGCATTTCTGAAGATTCAACATTTGGTCCATGAAGAACGGTACTCCGACAATCGGAACTCCTCTAAGTATTGCTTCAATTACACTTAGTCTGCCACAGTGGGAAATGAACAGCCGAATGTTGGGGTGGGCTGAAACAAACAACACTCAACAAGGACCATACTTTTGAGCATTTATTATTACGAGGCGCATCCAGAAAGTAAGTTTCCTTATTTTTTTAAAAAAAAGAACACACACTTTTAGGAAAACAATTATTGGCAACAGGTACAGCAATGTTTCAGCTATTTTTCAACATAGCCACCATCAGAATTGAGACACTTGTCGTATCGTGGGATCAAATTTTGTATCCCTCTGTCGTAGAACTCTGCCGCCTGTGAATGGAACCAGCGTGTGACAGACGTCTTCAGCTCTTCGTCGTTGCCAAAACGCTCACCGGAGGACACGTATTTCTTGAGGTGCAAGAAAACGTGAAAATCGCTGGGAGCAAGATCAGGACTGTAGGGTGGATGATCAAACAACTCCCAGCCAAAGTCCGTCAAAACAGGTGCTGTGCGCCGAGCCGTATGTGGACGAGCATTGTCGTGGAGGAGCACAACACCTGCAGTAAGCATTCCACGCCTCTTGTTTTGAATGGCATGTCGCAATTTTCGCAGTGTTTCACAGTAACGGTCAGCGTTCACTGTTTCACTTCTTGGAAGGAAGTCAATGAGCAGAATGCCCTTCCTGTCCCAGAACACCGTGCACATCACTTTCCGTACCGACAGCGTTTGTTTGAATTTCGTCCTGACCGGAGATCCACTATGCCGCCAATGCATTGACTGCTGCTTGGTTTCCGGGGTGAAGTGCGAAATCCAAGTCTCATCGCCCGTGACGATCCTGTCGAGGAACTCGTCGCCGTCATCGTGATACCGTTGCAGAAATGTCAGTGCTGCTCCTAAACGTTGCATTTTGTGTTCGGGTGTCAGGTTTTTCGGCACCCACCTGGCACACACTTTTTTGAACAGCAGATGCTTAGTGACAATCTCATGCAACAAGGATCGCGATATCTGCGGAAAATGGCTGCTCAGCTCCGTAATCGTGCAGCTCAACACGATCATCATTGATGAGGGACGGTCGCCCACTGCGCTCTTCATCATGGACACTTTGACGACCTTCGGAAAACTGCCTACACCAGCGACGCACCATCTGCTTACTCATGATGTTCGGCCCATAGAGCTGCCGATGAATTTCAATTGGCGCAATGCTTTGTGCATTAAAGAACTTTATCACCAACCGAACCTCGCAGGCGGCGGGAGGAGTAAGAGCTTCCATTTCGGACCACTGCTGCCACGCTACTGGCACCAGGCGGGACCTGTCCGGCTGGCATATGATTGATACGTCATAGATCTGTTACTCATGCGCAATTGACACGGCTAATTACGTTTACTTCCAAGGGGAAAAAATCGGGAAACTTACTTTCTGGATGCGCCTCGTATTATTTAAATATTATTCTAACGACTACAATGTATCTCCTTTGGAGGCCAGACAGTTCAATACGGTACTGTAGGTCTATATCTAGCCAGGATTTTTGTAGAGTCTTCATTATATCGGATGAACAAGCGTTTATTCTATACGCACTTTCTAGAATACAGCGGTTCACCCACTGATCAGCTGAGAAGAAGAATGGAAAGGAATGGAATGGATGAAATGTTCCATTTAACTTGACTGCAACATTAAATAGAGTTTGTTAAATTAACATTGCACAGTGTGGTGCAAGCCAGGCACTTGTTCGACCCGTCAACAAAGTAAGATTTTTATATAATTAACACAGAATTCGTCAACAGCGATTGCAGTCATTCGACCAAATCCGAATGAGAAATTATAACTAAAAATATAAATCCAGACAACGTTCTCTATTATTTTAAACAGCTGTCTCGGGCCATCTTACCCTACTCATTCCACTCCATTCCGCCCTGTTGCATTCCATTTGAATCGCATACAAACTTGGTTCATTCTATACTAGCCCACGTCTTCAATTAATACAAACAACTAACAAATCTTTAAAAAGTAGCATGGAATTACTTATGCCAGCGTTTCTCAAACTATGGTCCGCGGACCACCTGTGGTCCTCGAAGTCTGCCCTTATGGTCCTTCAAAAAAGTCAGAAGAAAAAATAAAATTCAATCGAATTGCATATCACACTATAGCAGAAAATCTCAGAGTTTGGAAATGACACATGGCAATAGCTTTTCACTTTTTCTCCCAGTACTGACATTTTATCAAATTTATTTACCCTTCCCGTCTATTGCCTTCCCACTCTACTCTCAGCAACAAAAGAGGGATTTAAAGCACTATGAACGTGGTGTCTCTCGCCATCTTTTCCGTGCAAAATCTGGCGCTGTGCCTGTTACCCAGCTAGAGACCACCTGAATTCATAACAGAGGACCAAAATACCGAATCTTTTCATGTATTTATGACTTTCTTAATACTTCTGCTGACACCCAGTCTGCACATTCAAATGGTCACGTACTGTACGTCGTACACCAATAATAGAACATGCAAAATTGCATCTTTACTTGTTGAAAATAGGGCATGTTTCTGCATTAACTTTTTTTATTTATTTCTGTTTTTGCAGATGACGATACAAGAAATTTCTTCTATTAACATTAACTTAGTTAGTTATTACCAATATACAATTAATTGAATTAAATTACTTTTATTAATTATTTCTACATTCCTTTGCTGTGGTCGTGCCAGAGAATCAGTCCCATTCCGAGGCTTATTTGAAGGATTCGTAATGACACTCGGGAGGAAATTAAACGCAGAATAAATATGGGAAATGCCTGTTATTATTCGGTTGAGAAGCTTTTATCATCTAGTCTGCTGTCAAAAACTCTGAACGTTAGAATTTATAAAACAGTTATATTACCGGTTGTTCTGTATGGTTGTGAAACTTGGACTCTCACTTTGAGAGAGGAACAGAGATTAAGGGTGTTTGAGAATAAGGTTCTTAGGAAAATATTTGGGGCTAAGAGGGATGAAGTTACAGGAGAATGGAGAAAGTTACACAACGCAGAACTGCACGCATTGTATTCTTCACCTGACATAATTAGGAACATTAAATCCAGACGTTTGAGGTGGGCAGGGCATGTAGCACGTAAGGGTGAATCCAGAAATGCATATAGAGTGTTAATTGGGAGGCCGGCGGGAAAAATACCTTTGGGGAGGCCGAGACGTAGATGGTAAGATAATATTAAAATGGATTTGAGGGAGGTGGGGTATGATGGTAGAGACTGGATTAATCTTGCTCAGGATAGGGATCAATGGCGGGCTTCTGTGAGGGCGGCAATGAACCTCCGGGTTCCTTAAAAGCCAGTAAGTAAGTAAGTATTTCTACATTAAAATGTAAGTATACTGGTATTAAAATATGCTACATAAATGATAAATTTCCTTTAGAAGGGAACAAGAGTAAGGTGGCCCGCGGAACTGTTCTGACTTAAGAAAGTGGTCCCCACTTCAGAAAAGTTTGAGAAACGCTGACTTATGTCAATGATTAGTGAACTTATATGTGAGGTTATTTTAATTTTCTTCTTACATTATTTCCGACGCTTCCAGTGTAAGTTAACTAAGAAAATATCTACTTAGTATTTGATTTACGGTACCTAATATGTCACTCTGGGGCAACCACTTCCCAATCATGACGTTAGAGGGCTGTTCTAAAAGGCTGTGCGATTCAAACTTCCATAAAACTCGCTGAGGAAGCTCAGAGAAAGCATCCAGTAGAACTTGTAATTTATCTTTGGCTATTGCATCGCTTCTCAGATTCGAACCAAGGCTGAAGAATATGAATCCGTCTTTCGCTTCGTCCAAGAACTTAACCAAGTCCTGAAATTGTAATCAATTTATTACAATATTCTGTTAATCAATCAACAGTCTATTTCAGTCTAGTGGAGGCCCTCACAAAATGTTTGCTCAGATCTGGGTGCTTCACAGTTATTCCTAATAAATTTATACACTTACACAGTGCTTTCCGCAGGAGTACTTTACCTATGGGCGAGCGCGCCTTTCGTTAGCCGGTTAGCCAGTTAGCCGGGTCTCGTGCGCCTACGTACGAGGTCACCTGGTTGAAGAGTATGTGCCACAGTTATTTTATGCGGCTGGAAGTGCAATAATTTAGTATCCTTTTGAGCAGACCCACATGAAAGTCCCGCTTGTTGTGAAAGACGATGAAGAGATTTTCTAGGAGAATTTTCTAAATGCAAATCTGGCTTTCAGGTAGTAGCTCCCTGTAAAGCAGGTTTGAATAATTTCAAGAAAAAATTGTTGCCGGGTATCGATCCCGGGACCCTTCGCTTAGCGCGCGAACGCTATCCCAGGAACTATATACGACACTGTCACAATTTTTCCTTTGTATCCGCACAACTCAAATGAGCTGACAAGACACCAGAACTCAACTATGAGTGCACACAATACTGTGTGACTTAAATTGTGGCTTTCTGTTAACGTACCTCCAGTAACGAATGTATTATACAAATTTGGCTTTCAGGTAGTAGCTCCCTGTAAAGCAGGTTTGAATAATTTCAAGGAAAAATTGTTCCGAATATGATGTAATCTTTCTTCGGTGAGAACCCTACATTGCTTTTTTTGTTTCCTGAAATTTATGATAAAGATTATAGGCTGTTTTACGTTTCTGGAGAGTCTAAACCCGGGAATCTTTCTTGAAACCGTCTTCGAACTTCACGAGCTGAGTTAACACATATGAATCGTAAATAAAAACACGCTGTGCCGTTGTAAACTCACGAGGCATAATACGCTTTGTGTATACCGTCGAATTAAGAAACGAACAACACAACACACACCCGGCAACAGCTGCGCTACGACAGCGACAGTCAGCAAGGTCAACAAGTAAGCAAGCAGGCTTGCTACTCTCTCCAATGCGTGGCAAACGAGTGGGGGCTCGCTCATAGGAACAACTCCGCGCCGCGGGGGAAAGCATAACTGATCGCACTACTGAGTGTTCAGTTCAAAGTGTGTCATGGCTCGCTGTATGCCGTCATGTGGCTAATCGATGAGCCTAGAGAATTCAATCTTCCTACACTTCCGCAGAGGTGTATTACCTATTTGCCAGAGAAGTTTCCTAGAAATTACGGCGTTCATTCTGAAGAGTACTTACCGATACGTACGGTAACGCCGGTAGTGGCAGAAATGTGAACTGTTTCGAAACATGTACTGAGGTGAGTTTTTTTCTTACTGTCGAGATATGGGGAGAGGGTTAAGACGATTACTTACATATTTGTTGACATTCATTTCGATGGTCAACATGGATACGGAGCATTTTATTTGTGTTGTGGAATGTTGCCGTATGCAAACGATGATAACAAATACCCTGCGTACGACTTGGCCTCGCAAAACACAGGTTCGAAAGAGGTTACGGTAGCACACAGACCGTACAGACCGCCATCTGTTGCTACGACGTTCAAGTTATACCGTACACGTTCTCAAGTTCAGATTGAACGCCTTGATTAATAGGCAACTTCTCTGACATAAAAGCTGAAACTCGCTTCAAATCGCTGACTCATCAACAGTGACGTCATGATACACTTTGAAATGAACACCCAGTATTGTACAGTAATTAGTAAATAGCATGACTCGTACCTGTGGTAAAGGATCTGGTTGGGCTTTCACGTGCATCCCTCCAATTGGAATTACGTTTGGTGACAGTGGCCGGGGATCATCCAAACCGATGAGGATATTCGCAAGGAATATACTGAAGTTCCTCTCTATTCTCCAGAAGGACGGAATATCTTCTTTGAAGTACTTCCTAGCTATCGCTTCCTGGCGCGGTATATGTCGGTACTCATATAAGAAAACCACAAGATTGTGCATAACGAAATTTAAAATTCTCTGTCCAAAATCCATGCGACTTGAGTAAGGCGTAAAAAAATTCGGTATGTACGAAGGATTTTCAGAAGTTCCCATGAAACCGCTTGTCCACGGAGGTATGCCAAATGCAGAGATTGCGACCACAGGCGGCGATCCGAATTTTCCTATAAATCCATAGAAGCATTCCCCCCACCCCGCTTCTGTGATAATAAGATCAAATGGCTCAGTTGAGGGATAGTTGAGCAATTGTTGGCCACCACGAGACTGAAGCCCTTTCTCGCAAGCAAGATTAACTCTTCCGAACATGTTTAAGATATTTATAATTGTGGAGTCTTCGATGGATGCTTCGTAATTGAAATTTGCCCTGTTTGCCTCGTAGACTCCTTCCAAGTGAATGCTGGTGAGATTAGCTGGAGGATCCCTGTCCACGCCAGCGCTTATTACAGTCACCTAGAAATGAACAATAATAATAATTACTACTACTACTACTACTGCTACTGCTACTGCTGCTGCTGCTACTGCTACTTCTACTGCTCCTGCTGCTGCTACTGCTACTGCTACTGCTGCTGCTGCTACTGCTGCTGCTACTGCTGCTGCTGCTACTGCTACTGCTGCTGCTACTGCTACTGCTACTGCTACTACTACTACTGCTACTGCTACTGCTACTACTACTACTCTACCACTATTAAAGATTTTCGAATATTCTTGGACAGTAAACTTTTTTGACAAGCATGCAAATTTCATAAAGGTCACTACTACTACTACTACTGCTACTGCTACTACTACTGCTGCTGCTGCTGCTACTGCTACTACTGCTACTGCTACTGCTACTACTACTACTGCTGCTACTGCTGCTACTGCTACTGCTACTACTACTACTGCTGCTACTGCTGCTGGTACTACTACTAGTGATACTACTACTACTACTACTCCTCTACTACTATTAAAGATTTTGGAATATTCTTGGACAGTAAACTTTTTTTGACAAGCATGCAACTTTCATAAAGGTCACTACTACTACTACTACTGCTACTGCTCCTGTTGCTGCTACTGCTACTGCTACTGCTACTGCTACTGCTACTGCTGCTGCTGCTACTGCTACTGCTGCTGCTACTGCTACTGCTACTGCTACTACTACTACTGCTACTGCTACTGCTACTACTGTTACTACTACTGCTACTACTACTAGTGCTACTACTACTACTGCTACTACTACTACTACTACTACTACTACTCTACCACTATTAAAGATTTTGGAATATTCTTGGACAGTAAACTTTTTTGACAAGCATGCAAATTTCATAAAGGTCACTACTACTACTACTACTGCTACTGCTACTGCTGCTGCTGCTACTGCTCCTGCTGCTGCTACTGCTACTGCTACTGCTACTGCTACTGCTGCTGCTGCTACTGCTACTGCTGCTGCTACTGCTACTACTACTACTGCTACTGCTACTGCTACTACTGTTACTACTACTACTGCTACTACTACTAGTGCTACTACTACTACTACTGCTACTACTACTACTACTACTACTCTACCACTATTAAAGATTTTGGAATATTCTTGGACAGTAAACTTTTTTGACAAGCATGCAAATTTCATGAAGGTCACTACTACTACTACTACTGCTACTGCTACTGCTACTGCTACTACTACTGCTGCTGCTGCTGCTACTGCTCCAGCTGCTGCTACTGCTACTACTAAGACTGCTACTGCTACTACTACTACTGCTGCTACTGCTGCTGGTACTACTACTACTGCTACTACTACTAGTGATACTACTACTACTACTACTCCTCTACTACTATTAAAGATTTTGGAATATTCTTGGACAGTAAACTTTTTTTTGACAAGCATGCAACTTTCATAAAGGTCACTACTACTACTACTACTGCTACTGCTACTACTGCTACTGCTACTGCTACTGCTACTACTACTACTGCTACTGCTACTACTATTACTACTACTACTACTGCTACTGCTACTACTGCTACTGCTACTGCTACTACTACTACTGCTACTGCTACTACTATTACTACTACTACTACTACTACTATTAAAGATTTTGGAATATTCTTGGACAGAAAACTTTTTTTGATAAGCATGCAAATTTCATAAAGGCCATATAACCATGAATAGGAAGAGTCATCGTAGAAAAAAGAAGAATAAAATGATTTTAATGCTAGATGGAAAGTCAGGCAGAGCCTTGAAAATACAAATTGAGATTGTTAGAATGAGGACGAGAACTTGGGAAAAAGAAGACTGATACGGATATTTACAATTAAACGCAAGAAGAAATTGTCATCAGTTACTGGGTGTTCAGTTCAAAGTGTGTCATGACTCGCTGTATGCCGTCATGTGGCTAGTCGATGAGCCTAGAGAATTCAATCTTCCTACACTTCCGCAGAGGCGTATTACCTATATGACAGAGAAATTTCCTGGCAAGTACGGCGTTCATTCTGAAGAGTACGTACCGATACGTACGGTAACGCCGGTAGTGGCAGGAATGTGAACTGTTTCGAAACACGTATTGAGGTGAGGTTTTTTCTTACTGCCGGGATATGGGGAGAGAGTTAAGACGATTACTTACGTATTTGTTGACATTAACTTCGACAGTCAACATGGACACGGAGCATTTGATTTGTATTGTGGAATGTTGTGGTACGCAACCGATGATAACAAATAGTAGCACACAGACCGCCATCTGTTGCTACGACGTTCAAGTTATACCGTACACGTTCTCAAGTTCAGATTGAACGCCTTGAATATTAGGCAACTTCTCTGACACATAAGCTGAAACTCGCTTCAAATCGCTGACTCAACAACAGTGACGTCATGACACACTTTGAAATGAACACCCAGTATTTATGAAGAAAAAGATTAAACTAAACGAACTTTAGAGCTAGAGGAGAAAGTTAGTCTATGTAATATGTGGGCAGTAATTTCTGTAACTCAACTGTTTACATTTATGAAATTTTATCTAGGCGACAGCACTAAAAATGCATCCAACCCATATTATCAGAAAGAGACGACAAAGCGGAACGCAAAAAAAAAAAAAAAAAAGCGTCGTTAGATTGTCAGATGGAGATCGTGTCGACTGGTCAGCACTGACCCCGTAAGATTGAATGGTCGACTTCCATATTTTGTAGACAACCACGTTGAAGTCTATCAGTAAAGTTTTAAAGAGTAACACGTTTTGTTTCTCTAAAATCCGACATATTTCGTAGTAAACCGTTGAGCATTATTTCAACCTTGTAAGTGAATGTCGCTTATTTACTAGTACAGGCCTGCACAAACAGCGCTCAACGAGCGCGCGCGCTCCTTCGGAGCGGGAGAGCCGTATTTACCGCTCGCCGAAACGGAGAGGAAGATACGTCAGAATGACACAGACTTGCTATAGGTAGAGGAGAGGGAAACGACCACTCAGTTATCTAGTGGAGTGCAGTGTGTAGGCCTATTCTCAGTAACTGTTTCACGTTGCTTACCTACTGCTACAGTACAGTATGGAGGAATCTAAAAGACGAAACATAACATTTAACATTTAACGATTTACAGCTCGAACTTATTAATCTTCAATGTGACCTAAGGGCTAAAGATCGTTTGAATAATACTACTAGCCTGGTTGAGTTTTACAAGACTAAACATTAGCAATAATATCCACGACTACACAGGCTATGTTTGGCTCTACATTTATATTCGTGAGCAACTGTTTTCTATAATCAACTTTAATAAAGGCAGACATCGAACATCTGTAACTGATGTTTCATTACGATCAGTAGGCTACTGTTTCTTTCAGCTGCCAACAGCATAAAACCTCGTTTTGATGTACTGATAAATAAAAATATAACAAAATGATATTGTACATTTAAGTAGCTGTAAAATTTCTATTATTTCTGTAAAATAAACATTTCTTTATTAATTAATATTAGTCCAAGATAGTTTTGCAAAGACTGAACGGGAATTCATTTCATAAGCACTCGTAATAGTACTTCCTTTTGTGTATATTTTGTACGAGATCCACCCTTTCTTCCAGTCCACCCTTATACAGAGCGCAGCTAATATCTGCATTCCGCTCATGAGCTGTGAGCCGGCTCGGAGAGCGCAAACCTTGTGCAGGCCTGTACTAGTATATTGAAATATTCATCCGTTCTCACTAATTTTCTGTCGTCATTTCGTTTTTGTAATGTACAGTCACAGAAATAAAATTTGGGTCATCTGAATTTTCCAAGTTCCAGTTATACAGGGACATCATTTTATTTTTACTAACATTTTTAATATTAACCTGGCTATACCTTTGGATTAATGGTTCAGAGCCGAAAACACCGTTTGCTACCCCTTCCACGATTGAAGTTCTATGATTCTGGCGTAAAATACAAACAAATCACTTTACTAAGTATAGGAGGGAAGAAAAGTAGTTCATCCATTTACGTAAACTAGGAGATATCGTAATTTTGAATTTGATAATTTTCATTAGGTTTTTGTTTAATCAAAATACAGTACAGCATTAACAATGTGTTTTTACTCACGAACTGAGTTATCCATTCGAACGTATTCATTATACAGTGTAATCTACAGCACATTAGCGTACAATATAGAGAATGAAGTTAAATTGAAAAATAATCATAATATGGATATTTAAACAAATTTTTGGAAATGGTGACCGTTCATTTATATACAGGCTTCAGTTCTTTTGTGCATATTATATCGCACTATAGACTATTGCATCTAATTCCAATTACCAGTTTCGTCCTTCGTACTAGTAACTCATGTTGAAATAATTCTGTACCTATTATATAAAAGAGTACCTTACGTACTGTAAATTCAATCTTCACTTCTGCCCGATCCGCACAGATAACATTACTCAGACATGCTATCTACTGTCCGTCCAAGTGGTTATGTCGCAGGACCGTAGAAAGGGAGGAAATCACTTGAAAGTTAATTACTTTTATTTAAGTTATTTTAAACAGTTGCAGGTGGGGGAAATCGGGATGCGACGTAGACAAACGGACGACAGTACCTGTGCGAAAATATGATTCAATATTGAAAGCCTTTCGTCACTGGAAAACGCGAACATATTTCTGGAACGTACTATACTCACTAACTCAATACTGTTTGTGTTTACTAAGACCTTAAGGCGACTTTGACTTACACGCTTGGTTATGTGAGGAGAACAGTTGGAAGTTCACTAGTAGAAGGGGTGGGAGTGAAGTACATTCAAAAACTCAGGTACAATAAAAATTTAAGTAAAAATAAAATGATGTCCCTGTATAACACACTGCGCAGTAATCACTGAGCAAGCGCAGTATAAGTTTATAACTGAACCTTGGAAAATTCAGGTGACCCAAATTTTGTTTCTGGTCTGTATATTCTTTCATCCACTGACAGAGATTTGAGGTAAATTATAGCGGATACCTGGTGGCCTCTAGCTGCGAGGGTTCGAGTAAGAACTTTGTTGAATACGTGGTGGCTGGGTGTTGCTAGATTCATCAGAGCTAGGATCTTCGCACATTGCACAATTTGTAACTCAATAGATGTTAATAATAAGGCTGCCAACTTCATTATGCAAGTTAATAGCATAATTTCTCGCAGAAATATTCTGTGAAAACGAAAAGTATTATTTACATGAGTACAGTACTTACTGATAATAACACAAAATCATTTTCTGATAAAACATCAAATTGCTCCTAATTACAATTAATATAACATTATTTAATTTCTTCTTCAAGGTTTTTCATATATTAGACTAGTTTAATCCAAATGAGCATTTCTTCGGTCTGATACTAACGGGACATGCAGTGCAAGTCGCATATGGGGTCATCATAAAGCAGGTCTTCATCTGAGACAACACAAAACATCACATTTATAACAGACAAACATCCACGTTCTAAACAGGCTTCATGACATCACAATGAAACAAAGAAAATATCTCTGATGAAAAAGTAATGGAACGGAGAAAAATTCTTTCCGGCACCGGGATTTGAACCTGGGTTTTCAGCTCTATGTGCTGATGCTTTATCCACTAAGCCACACCGGATACCCATCCCGGTGTCAGACAGTATCGTCTCAGTTTAAGTTCCAACTCTTGGGTTCCCTCTAGTGGCCGCCCTCTGCACTACGTCTTAGACGTCTATGAACGTAGGACTGAAGTCCACACATGTGCTGAGGTGCACTCGTTATGAGTGACTAGTTGGCCGGGATCCGACGGAATAAGCGCCGTCTTAAATCACGAAGTGATTTACGCATATCATATTATATATTATTTTAATGTACCGAAGTACATATGGTATTTCCATGCAGATATTCTGCGTCATCATACGATGAAAGAGTAATGGATAAAGCATCAGCACGTAGAGCTGAAAACCCGGGTTCAAATCCCGGTGCCCGAGAGAATTTTTCTCCGTTCCATTACTCTTTCATCGTATGATGACGCAGAATATCTGCATGGAAATATCATATGTACTTCGGTACATAATAATAAAAATAATAATATATAAAATATCTCTGCCTTCCGTGGGATTCATTGACCACGGACAAATATCTAAACATTCGGTGGGATTCAGAACATCATACTGATCACAGCCAAACCAATTCTAGCGCGATGGGAAATGTGGATTACTACTGTTTCGCATTATGCAACGAACTTCAAGATAATGGGCGAAATTTGACTTCTGATACTACTTTTAGTATGTGTGTGTTTGTGTGCATGTATGTATGTATACATGTAGTCTAAATGTATATGTATGTGGTTTGAGCATTAAATTATTAATTAATAATAATGCCATGAAACATTCAAGGCAAGATGTTGCAAATAACATCATTCCCTCTTGCCTCACGCCGATGGCAAACAGGTGATGGGCAGGCGGATCGACGGGTGACGTATCCAGTTCCCTTTGGCTGAGAGACTTGGGCAATGGATGGAGTTATAGGGGAACAACTTACAAAATTCCGTTGATCTGCGGATGCGTCAATCTTAAAGAGTGCCACAATATACCTCCTCCTACCTAATTGTTAGCCAATAGTACCGCATACTGATAGCTGTGATGCGTCAGATGACTTGTCAATCTGTAGCGACAATGGTTCAGATTAATGGAGGGAAACTCTAGACTCCGCCTCCAGCAAGCGGTAAGGTTTAGTAACTTCCTACAACGGAGTTTTGCCAGTTGTAGGCCTATAACACTTTGCATCCAGCAGTTGCACATATACAACCTAACATTACCTAACATTACAGATCAAAATTACGTATATCAATTATGTTGGTATTGTTTAATTCTACGTAACATTAAACTTAATTTAAATAATTTGAAATAAGTTTAATTTTTTTTTATATTGCAAGGTTTTTTTTCTACTTCTTAAAAAGGAGCAAAATCATTTCAACTGCAGTCAACTGAAACCCCGTCAGCTTCCACGCGTGCCATTACACTGATTGTTTTACATGGGCCCTCCCCATCCTTTACCACAGGCTCAACTGACTGCAGTGGCCGGGACGCGAACCTGCGATCTCAGGCACGATATCCTGAACAGACATATCTTATGCGCCTGATCCACAGCTTTACTTCCCTCCCGAAGGAAGTCATGCTAAGAAGTATATCGCCGTTTAAAATCTGTCGCTCTCTGTAAGGTCTGAAGACGTTAAACTATAGTCCCGTCGCTCTAATTTCCGGCAGCCAATCACGTTGCAGGTCGGCTACAGTTAAACGTGTGCTCTTGTGATTCGCTTATGAAGACGTTATTCATTTCTTAAGGCTCGATAAATACTTAATATAATCGCCCGCCATTTTGGTTCTTTCGTTGGCGTTCGCAGAAAGCACACGAAGACGTTATTTGCCGCTCAATTATTTGCTGAATTACAGTGCGTTTGATTTATTATCATAGGAGCTATGGCATGATAATGTTTAACGGCGTGGCAAATAGATTCCTCGTATGGTAGATCGGCAACGAAAGAACAAAAATGGCGAACGATACTACCTACCTAGACTCTGTAGAGCCATCACTTCCTAAGACGCAAGCAAAGAGGAGGAGTCACGCCGGGAATAACAGCGTCGCGACTATAGTAATCAACATCTAATACAGTAACAATGACCAGCGATTATTATGCATACTTACAAATGAGTCACTTACCGCAACAATGTGCAATTCACAGCGTACAGCCACTGCAGGATTCTATTAGACCTATTTCAAAGTAATCCAACCACAACACACAACATGAGGCTTTTCGTTCTACACGTCTCGATCCTTTACAAATACGAGTCTATCTTTCAAATACTACTGCCTGTAGTACCTTCTTTTGCTTGCTGAGCATCTTTAAATTTACTTTAATTTCTGAGTTTCTTTACCTGAAATTATAGATATTAGTGAAAATGTGTCAACACTGTAAAGTTTTTTGACACTAAAATGAGAAAATTGGTATTGTGCTTAATTTAGTAGGCCTATCAGCGTTGTACCAACATTAACACAGCGTCTCTCATATGCAACTACTTCCACAGATCTCTTGTAGGGAACTGTAAGCAAAAGACTTTGACCAACTAATGTTGATTGTATCATACTTGTTTGTAAATAATACATGACACAAAAAAGAAAGCAAATAGGGAAACGTGCTTGACTAACATTAGTAATCTCTGATCGGTAGAAATTCACTTTGTGATGTTGTTTGTGATGGGGTCGCAGGTCATTTTAATCCAGTTAATCGCAGACTGGAATGTCTTCAAGGACAGAGGTTTTGGGATCAATACCACTGCTACCAACACTATTATTTCTATTACTGCTCGTACCACTACTATTATTATCCCAATGCGGGTTACCAAATTTATAGGGTGTATAACACTCCCAATGGCGGCCGGGTAGCTCAGTTGGTCGAGCAGCTGGCTACGGACTGGAAGGGCTGGGGTTCGATCCCAGGTGGTGACAGGATTTTTTCTCGTTGCCAAACTTTCGGAACGGCCCCGAGGTTCACTCAGCCTCCTATAAAATTGAGTACCGGGGCTCTACCTCCATGCCCCCCAAGTGCCTTCATGGCATGTTATGGGGATACCTTTACCTTTACCTTTTACCTTTTTGTAACACTCCCAATATCTATTTGGACCTCTCCGTTGAGAAGCAAGACCCCTGCACTGCAAACACATACCTGTAATACCGGACAGCTGTATACTAGTAGCATTGGCGTGAGTGCGAAAAATCGCGGACCTGACATCTAGCGCAGAGGGATGGAATTACGTCCACATATACAAATATTAACATAGCGAGATTCGGACTATTGTTTAAAACGTGAGTTACTAATGTGGAATTAGCCTATATATGAAACACTTAAGAAATGTTGAATAATATTTAATGTAAAATTGTTATTTTATATGAAAGCTGCATATTATGATAAATATTGCATACTCCATATGAAGGGTACACGGGAATAACGAACAAGGTCCATTCAGAATAATTTTGAGATAAATGAAATTTAAAGTTTGAGGACTTGAAACGTATAGTTTATTGTTAACTTATTGTTATTTTTTATCACACAAGAATGTACCATTATAAAGAAAATATGTGACAAAAATGCAAAACTGCAAAAAGTCTACTTTGCTAAGTTTTATAAACGGGAAGAACGAACAATGTCACAGTTTAATTGAATATTTGTTGGGAATAGAATCAGGCATAATATTTTCAAACAATGTAGCGCATGTTTACTTTCGTGTAGGGTATTCTTTTTAAAGGTTATAAATATTGTTGATCCATTATAAATATTTTTATCTTTGAGTGTTCATTGTTCCAAACAATTATTGAAAAACAAATCTACAAACTAATCTGATTGCACTGAATTTTCCATTGTGAATGAATAGATTGAACTATAAAATCGTCTCATTCACTGTTATTGACTTCTTGTGACTCGTCATTGGTGGGAGGAAGACTGAAATATTCTCTAGCAGTTGGAGAACAAACATTTTTCAAAATTTGTAATTCCTTGTACATTGCCTTGTAGCTGTTTACAGTTTACAATGATGAATGGTTTGGTTTCCTCCTAGAATTCGCAATCTCTTGCCTCCAGTCATCGGGTACTTCACACCTTGCTCTCTGATTGACAAGTCCCATGTTTTTGTCACATTCCAGGTACGAGTGGCCTCGAGTGGGAAATCTGATCCACTGAGCATCAATCTCTTCTTAGTATGTACTACATAATGACAAAATCTAAATACCGTAAAGTTCCTATTTTATCCGGAACAAGAATCGTAGAAGATACGGAGTTCACCAATGCAGCTTGGTACAATATTCATACAGTGGTGCCATAACTTAGGGCAAACTTCATCAGAGCCTTTACTTTAAATATTTTGGTCATACATGTCTTCCTGTTGACAGCGTACGTATGTTACAAGAATAAAAGGGCAGCTGTCGACGATAATAGCCCTCAATAGTTCAAAAGTTTGGAACTGGTAATTCTTTTGGAAATCCATGCAGATAGCTTCTTTATACTCTTACTTCCTGGATTTTAGACGTGCAGCCCGTTTTACTTCATAAAATTTCTGTCCTTTTCTCTTGTGCAATTCATTCTTCCAAATCAAATTTTGTTTCTCCTTCTCAAAATTATCTAATTTACTTGCATCTTTTTGATTGGAAATTTCTGATTTAATATGTGAAATATCAGCTAATGTTGTATTTAGTGATAAAAATTACTCTGTATTGCTCGTAAGACATAGAGTTCGCAGGAAATTTTTCTAAGTGTAACTTAAGCAGCTTAGAAATATTCAAGTTCTCTGGAAGATACGACCTTCGGCTATCGTGACGAGATTAGTGGACTTCCTGACCTCTAAGTGATTGAATGTGCTGACAAATTTTAGATAAAATCTCTCCTTTCATTTGGTGAGGCCTGTTTCCATGTTTAACTCTTGTTTCTGTATGGGCTTTTCCAGTAGTAGCCAATGACGTTTTCAAAGTGACTAAACGTCTGTCTGTTATTCCATGTAGAGCAATAAATGCTTTATAGCAAACGGGAACATCAGTATTTTGCCCATCTTTGTTTATTCGCATTTTATATCTGTAAGAAAAATTATGAAAATCAGCTTCGACTTGTGTTTTTCTGGATCTTCTTCTTTGCACAGGAAGTACCGAAATTAGTCCTGAAAGGTGAGCATTTTGAGTGTCATATGATGCTAACTCACTGAAATGTTTAATAAGATCGCTTCTTTCACTTTGGCTTATTTTCTGAAAACACGGAAAACGAGAACATTTACAGTCTTCTCCCATAATATGATTCAGCACGAATTATTTTATGCATCTGTAACATATCCTGTAACTTTTCTCTTCCTTGATTTTACAGAACGTGGAATGGGTCCGGATAATTCATTTTCTCTAACGTCAGACATTATAAAAATAAATTGCACTAACCACAAACACTACAATATGTACCATGAAAGTATAATAAAGGAAATAATCAATACCCTACCATAGACATCTGAACAATGGAATAGTACAGCTGTTTGTATTATGCTCGCAAGCAGTTCTAATGAAAATTAATATAATTTATTGTCACATGGAATAACAGCTAAACATTATACAGTCATTTAATAATATTATTATTGTATAATACAGATCGTATTGCCATATGTAAAAATAAACTAACCAGCAATGTGCTATGGCTCTAAGATCGAGTTTGTAACAGCTGTCTGCATTAGTTTCTGTGTTTAAAATGGACATTGTTCGTTCTTTCTTGGGATGGATGTGACTTTGTTCATTCTTCCAAAGTATACAGAAACTTTAACGCAGAATATTGAGGACAATTTTCATTCTTACATAAAACCAATGCAGCCACATGAAAGTACTCCCCTTCTACTATCAGATGGCACTATTAACTCAATTTCGATTTTTGATGGACCTTGTTCGTTATTCCCGTGTACCCTTCATATTACTTTCCGTAATTAATTGTTACATATTTTTTCTTTGGTTTACCGAGACAAAATCAATCTGATAATAGGGATGAATTTACAGTAATGTTTTATATACGCATTGCTGACTACTGCAAAGATAAAATTGACAGTAATCTGATGCTTGTAATAATTAGTAAAGGCTCCATCGTATTGGAGTACTGAATTCACCTAAATGCTTACTGTGCGCCAGAGAAGAGGACATGGAGATGGAGCACCCAGCAAATAGGGATTATAAAGAATGGACACTTCGCGTCGGTACCTTTGATGTAGCCGGACTGATTTCAATGACCTTCAAGACAGCTAAAGCGTGAGATTCTGCTTTCTCCCTAGAGTTGGCGCTGACATCACACCAGCTAGCAGTCGACACAGCGGAAATATAACACATATAATTAATATATCTAGGCACATTATGTACTCATATAAAATAAATTGGATCCATAAAATAATAAATCCGTCATTAACTGTAATGTCTATACTCTAGAGTTCCTTTATAATGAGAGTTGAGACGTTGAACCCAACAACAATTAAAATATGTAATGATTTGATAGCGGTGAAAATGGAAAAACAAAACTCTTACGAGAAGTAAAACCATATACCTATATTATATTATATATAAATATTAAACGAATTCGATACTTAATTTTATAATGTATTACATTATTTTATAATATAATTTATGATATCTGAAATATAAATTATTATTATTATTATTATTATTATTACAACTAGTTTGTCACTGAGAAATACGGAAAAGACGTTAACTTGAACTTATTAACTTAACCTCAAAATCTGTGCTTCAGTGGCTGGTCATGATAATATCTTTGAAAAATATTGGAGTGCAAGAGGTCAAATGACTTTATTGTCAAACGCCTGGCATTAGAAAACAACAACAACTTATTTGAAGCAAAGCGTTACTGGATTATGCAATAAGGTAGGCGATGTTTGGATCCTGTGTCTCAACTCTATTCTCAATTATTATCTTAGCGTATACTCGATTACACTAACCTCTAGCGCTTGAAAGTGGAACTATACGCTGGCGCACAGAGAAACAAAACACAGGAAAATTCGCTCAGTGTCCATTCTCTATAATCCCTATTCGCTGGAGCACCTGACTAATTGTGAAACTCCTGGACCATTTGTGGATCTTCCATCAAAATATTGGGAAGCAAGAAGGATGATGACTTCATTGTTAAATCCAGAGCATTAGATACACACACACACATAATTAGTAAAGGCATGTGGACAACAATAAAACTTAATTTGATAAAACCTTAAAATCCAATACATTTTAACTTCTATTTATTTATTAGGTCTAAATAAAAAAACTAATTTGTATTTTTCTATCAACACAAAGACGAAGGAATTAGGCCTACTAAAGAATGTTGTTGACTTACGTTTTATGAACTGTCGGAAATCGAAAGTACGATTTGGAGCAATTTGTAATGCTGCAATTGTCAAAATTCGCGGGTGCTCGTGTAAAGGGGGTTAAGTGTGATTTCGCTAAACTGGAATAGGTACAGATTTGAACTATCCACAATTACTTTTCTCTTGTGTTAAAGGGGTTAAGTCATTCTTCCATCCATAATGCAGTTACAGTGCTCCTTATTTTGTGACAAAGGGGTTTTGTTCCAGTGGCGTGCGCAACCTATTGCATTAGGGTAGGCTCTTCATGTTTGCATGCTACATAGGTATACAGCTTACAATATCTCGAACATATTGATAATTTGATATAATTTTAGTGAGTTCTGACATCAAACCAGAGCAGCAGCCAGAAGGAGGGTAAGAAAACAGAAACTTCCGGAAACTAATGATAAAATAAATTGGTAATTAAATAAATCATACCTTATTTACTTAAAGGTGAACTCCATTCTGCGTTCCTTTTTAGAAAACTCCTCAATGACATCGCTGTGGAATGTAGGGGATTTTCAGATTTCTTTCAGCTTTTTCTTCTCAATGGACATCAAGGCTAAACTGCTTAATCTTTCTTGCCCTTGAGTTGATCTTTGAAGTGATTTAATCCGCTTAAGGGCAGAAAATGACCTCTCAGCAGATGCAGATGTGCTTGGTATGGTCAAAACCAGTAGGGTCAATTTGTACAATTCGACAAATTCTGTGTGGAGTTGTTTTGATTTTAAATGTGTCACCAGTTCATGAGGGTATTTTCCACGAAACTCTTCCATTGAATATAGGACTGTCAATTCATTTTTTAGACGAACTATATCAAACACTGCACTGTGCTTTACATTCAGCGCATCCAGGGCGGAATTAGGAAAATTTAATTTATAAGACTGAAATTTGTTTGGATCAAGCAATGAAATAAATTCCAACTGAGGGAGATTTCCAAACCTATCTGTAATATGGTTTGTCACATTGTCTATTTTTTCAAAAAATATTCTCCTGTATTTTATGACATTATTTTCCAGGCATTTTCTTTTTCGCGGCACTTCTTCACATTCGACTTCATTACAAACATCACTCCATAATGCATCAAATCTGTATCTCTCATGTAGAACAATACGTTTTGTTTCATTAACATTTTCTACACAATACAGAATATCCAAATGCTTCGTTTGAAGAATGTTGTACAGAATGTCAATGTATGCATAGATCTTTGATAACACATTTAGAAGAAATTTGGTCTCAAACTCTGAAAGGAAAGACAAATATCCACGCGCAAGAGCAACAGTTTCACTTTCCCAGTCTGATGAGTTTTTGAGTATATTTTTAAAAAAGTCCACCAGCAATTTACGGTTCTCCTTTACAATATTGACTATTCTGGAAGAGAAATTTCATCTTGTGGGTGCATTTCTTGGAATTATTCTGTTGGAATATTCAGTAAGAGCATGCGCGCGTTTTGTAGACTTGGAGAAGAAGCTACTTAGTCCATTCAATGTCTGAAAAAAAGATCCGGCACTCCTTAATACTCATAGCTGACTGAGATAAGACTAGATTTAGGACATGACTGAAACAATGAACAAATAGAGCTCTAGGATAAATGTCTTGAACTGTGGTTTTAAGTCCATTTATTTCTCCAGCCATCTCTGCCGCACCGTCATATGTTTGACCAACTAATTTGTCTCTAATATCATAAGATCCCACTATGTCCATTACATGATTAAATAAACCATTACAGGATCTATCTGCACTCACATCAACGAAGGAAATAAACGTTTTTTGAACCTGTGCTGTCTGGTCATGGACATACCTGAGAGTGGTGGATAGTTGTGATTTGTTGCTTACATCGGATGTTTCATCTAAAATAACTGCAACATGCTGGGCCATGGAAATGTCATTCTTAATAGATTCCATCAACACGCCACTGATAGCAGCTATCAGGTCATTTTGAATTCTGTTGATGTGCCCTTAAATGTTGTAGACGACTCTACATGTTCTCGAAGAGTAGTGTCGTAGCTGCTCAACAAATGTAAACATTCTATATAGTTGCCTTTGTTAAGTGAATCTTCACTTTCGCCATGCCCTCTGAACGGCAGTTCTTGCATGGCTAAGAAGCACGTTGTGTCGATTAGGCTTTTCATTATTTCTCTGTTCTTCTTCACCATTTCATTGTGACGCGCCACATCCGATTTCAATTGTTGATCAAGTTGGGTGACAATACGAACACTTCCAAAACAAGAAAGCTGAACAACCGAACGCAAATGACATTGCGATCGTTCGTGTTTGACAATGGCATTGCTGAGATTATTTAAATTATTATAACCCTCTTTGTTCCACACACTTTGTTCGTTACAAATTAACGGTTAGCACGTCTAGCCGCGAAACCAGGTGGCCCGGGTTCGATTCCCGGTCGGGGCAAGTTACCTGGTTGAGGTTTTTTCCGGGGTTTTCCCTCAACCCAATATGAGCAAATGCTGGGTAACTTTCGGTGTTGGACCCCGGACTCATTTCACCGGCATTATCACCTTCATCTCATTCAGACGCTAAATAACCTAAGCTGTTGATAAAGCGTCGTAAAATAACCTACTAAAAAAATCGTTACAAATTAATAAGCATGGCCAGCAAAATAATGACTGCATCCTGTTAGCTAATTAGTTTTCACATATTGGTTCACATTGAAATAACGTAAATATTCTCTACTATTTTCTTTATGTAAAAACTTAAAGTTCGGAAGCGCCGGCACTGGTCTTCCCCCCACAGTTACAATTTCAACTTTTTCGTTCAATGATCTACAACCGAAAGTCCTTTTAAAAATCTGTTCAATTATACACTGATCTTCTGCCATATTACAACAATATCGTACTAGTTTTACCTCACTTTGTTTAAATAAACTCTATAACACACTCACTTTACCAATAGAAGTTCAAATAAACACTATAATACAGTAATTTCATCACCAAAAGCGCTTTCATTAGCGCCTACCAGCCTAACGTACTACGGCAATGGGCAAGACACGTAAATCAGGGCGCATGCGCCAGCTGTTCTAATGTACTGATTATGAAGGGAAACACTACGCTCACTGCAGGGCCAGGGAGGCTCAGCAAGCCGAGCTGCCCAACTCTCCAGTGACGAAAGATGACGCGAGAGCGAGCACACAGCGGACAATAATTGAAATGCGACGTACAGTACCAACCAAAAGGAAATGAAAATAGGATGCCAAGCCAAAATTTGCTGAAATTAGTTAAGGACGCTGCAGACTTTCTTAAATTAACAGTATTGCTTTTAAATACAAATTTAATAAATTTCTTCCTGTCTGTCTGGGTAGGCGCAGCAGACCTAGCCTACCCAGAATACACGCCACTGTTTTGTTCAGTACCAAAGGAGAGAAGTTTACATACCTTACAATTTGACTTAACCCCCTTTACATGAGCACCCGCGAATTATAAACAGCACATAATTACACACCCTGACATTTTAACACTAGTACTAATTCATAAAACTATTAACAAATTAACTAGCCCAGCAACAATATACATTGCAGTTGATTACAGCTTGTTTCGCGAGTATCCCCATCCCGGCAGGTAGGTAGCAGCACCATCGTCGTTCGCACGTTAAACTGCTAGCTGCCCGGTATTTTTATAGTAAGGTATTTGCTGCAAATACACCGCAGGACTATGCGACAAGAATTTTAAGGAAATTATCTCCGCGCTCATAGACACGATACGGATGAAAAGTTACGTCACAGAAAAATGTATGTAGCCTATATTATCAGTACCACTATTTCATCTTTCTTGCTAAAACAATAACTTCATGGTTCATATTATTGCTACATATTGCAGATCATAATTTATTATCATATGAAATACCACGAGAACATACTGTTCATTAACTAGCAGCGCAAACATTTTCGTAAGGCCTAAAACAATACGTTAATCACGATTTCGACTTCCGAACTGAAGCTGATCTTGAGACCTTGGCTAAAACAGACCTACCTTTCATACAGAAAACATAAAATCAATTAAATATGTTCAAGTTATAAAGATACTAGGTCTATGCACTAAGATAAATAATAAAAGAGCCAGCCCCTCAGAATGGTCTCACCACCAACAGAAGCAGGGTTCAATTATTACTATTATTATTACTATTATTATTATTATTATTATTATTATTATTATTATTATTATTATTATTATAAACGTGCGTGTATTTAAGGAAGTTCCAACAATAAATTATAAATTCCATTTAGTAAACTAATAATAATTAGAATGCCTGTGTTCGCTTTAATTAGTTTTCTTTCGTAGAAGTGTAACTGCTTTCATTCTTCTAATCACTGACATTAGCATACAGCGTGTTATTAAAAAAGTTATTACAAGTGCAAACACAATGACAAGTATCACGTCCAGCAGCAGGTACTGGTGCCAGTGTAACTCAGTGGACGCCGGACGCAGATGTGGCGCTCCCTTGTGTCTGATGACGTATTCCGTCCAGAACACGGCGCGGTCTAACGCTGTGTCAGCTTGATCTCTAAATATTGTTGATAATTTCTTCATGTTGACGGCATAACTAGAAAGACAAAATTGAACATTTTCATGCAGTGATATTTTTACATTATGCACCTATGTTTATAACCTTATGAAAGTTGAAATAGGCTATGCTTGCAGAACTAATTTGTTAAATACCTGTACAGGTGTTTAAAAAATGAAGGGCATAATTTCAAGTATGTATTCCCCATACGTAGACAATACAAAAAGTTCATTACAACATATGCCCATAAATGCTTGGTTTCCGAGTTATGACCTTCAAAACAGTGATATTCACCTAAACGTTTTTCTTCCCGCAGGTAGTTGTCTTTATAGCAGATGTTCAAAATGTCCACCTCCTGCTTGAATAAAGGCCTCACATCGATGCCTCATGGCCCTGCGAACACGAGCCCAAATTCCAGGAGTATTGCGTATTTCCTCACAACCTGCCACAATTCGATTCCGAAGGGATTCTATGTCAGGCACCGGAGACGAATACACCAATGATTTTAAATGGCCCCACAAGTAGAAATCGATAGGCTTGAAATCAGGTGAGCGTGGAGGCCAAGCAATTGGGCCACCTCTACCGATCCATCGGTCAGGATACCTCTCCTGGTACAAACGACGAGCAGCGCAGCATTGCCGTCCGCCTTACTGTACATGGAGTGCATTTCTGCTAGCTACTGATTTGAGTAGCCTACGTGTCGCACAGTACAACGCCAAACACAACACTCAACGTACCCTTCGCCTCGGAATTAACTGTCAGAGTGTTCTCTGTTAATATCTTCTGTCACGGCACCTACCTGCGGGAAGAGAAACGTTCCGGTGAATATCACTGTTTTGAAGGCCATAACTCGGAAACCAGGCATTTCCGGACACATGTTGCAATGAACTTTTTGTATTGTCTACATATGAGGAATACGTACTTGAAATTATGCCCTATATTTTTGAAACACCCTGTATATTGATGTTCCTAATTAGAGAATCCGGGTTTGATCTGCGTGTACGCAGCTACTAGTCTATCGGGACTTTGTACGTGGGTCTATCCTACTCGTAGGCCTATTTAAGGTAGGTGTCCCCGAAGTCCAAATTCCAAAAGTCTACCTAGTGGCCATATCAGGAACATGTGCACATGATATGACCACCCTTGTTCCATGTACTACAAATCGTGATTGTTTTCAGTTTGATAGCGCAGTTGTGCTAAAATTAAATAATTTTGGTGCAAAATGAATAAAAATGACATTTAATAATCTTTTTTATAATTCAAAAGTGTAGTCAAAACAGGTTTTTCCATAAAAAATTAAGTTGTTTTTCTTACAATACAAAATTTTTGTGTAATCCCAGCTATAAGGTATGTAAATTTGTCAGGTGAAAAAAATAAAAGTGAAATGAACTTGATATGGGCATGGTGAATTTGATATGGCCATATCAGGAGCAGGTAAGCTTTCACGAAAATCGTTTGATTATGAAGAACTCGTAAAAGATTCGCCATCAACGACAACGCCAATCAACAGAACATTAAAAACTGAATGGAGTACGATGGTTTTCATGAAACAAGTCTTTGAAAAACATGCATAAAACAAAGGAGACTTACCAGAGAAAAATAAGAAGAGGTCAGATGAAAACCGCAAAACAGGCAACTGACGCCATATTGCTCCACCTTACTGGATGGAAAACGATCAAGTAACATACCAGGATGCCCTTTCACTGGATGCTGCTGCAATTTAGCGGATTTTTTGGTTAACTAACTCACAATAGGGGGGTGGCCATATCAGGAACATGGCCATAACAGGAGCACCCACCTTACTTCAATTTTAGATTTTTTTATTTTTTTTTATTTTAGTTGGTTATTTAACGACGCTGTATCAACTACTAGGTTATTTAGCGTCGATGAGAATGGTGATAGCGAGATGAGGCCGAAGATTCGCCAGAGATTACCTTGCATTCACATTACGGTTGGGGAAAACCTCGGAAAAAACCCAACCAGGTAATCAGCCCAAGCGGGGATCGAACCCGCGCCCGAACGCAACTTCAGATCGGCAGGCAAGCGCCTTAACCGATTGAGCCACGCCGGTGGCTCAATTTTAGATCTGGCATAAGACAGACACATGGTAGGACTTCTGTAATGAGATGTAAGTGTGATGCTTTGCCTTCTTTTTGATACACCACTGAAAAGCACACTGAAAAAGGAGGAAGATAAAAACCGAAACGGTTTCCAACATCGTTAATACTGTACTCATTTACCATTCTGCACACCAAAAAGGCTACCATTTTTGTTCATGGTTTTAAATTATATTATATAATTTCCAACATGATGGCAACTTTACGATAGAGCTCCATAATTGCAGAATATTTGAAGAGGTTAGTAGGTTATTTTACGACGCTGTATCAACATCTCAGGTTATTTAGCGTCTGAATGATATGAAGGTGACAATGACGGTGAAATGAGTCCGCGGTCCAGCACCGAAAGTTACCCAGCATTTGCTCATATTGGGTTGAGGGAAAACCCCGGAAAAAAACCTCAACCAGGTAACTTGCCCCGACCGGGAATAGAACCCGGGCCACCTGGTTTCGCGGCCAGAATCGCTAGAATATCTGAAGAGGTGAACAAAGGATAAATAAAGAATGTGAATGTGAAGATTAAGACAAAGACGTTCAATACGAAGATGAAATGATGACAACTATAACGATAAAGAATTCGATAATGGAGAAGATGGTGGTGAAGACGAAGATGACAGCGATGGAGAAGAAAAAGATGATTTACCATCTTCATCCTCATTCCTTCCGTATCTGAAGACCAGTGCCAATTGATTTTACTGAGAAATTTCAAATGTTTCAACAGTCATGATAGAAATAGTTATTCTTCCATCTTGGTTAGTTAGTGGGGTTTAAAAGGGCACGTCAGCTACTATGATTCTTCCATCGTTCATGGAACATTTCCAACATACAATCTGTAAGTTATTTTGTAAAATTCAAGAGATACTAGTGGCTTGTGCAGCAAATGCTGCAAACTAAGTTCATTAGACGTTCAAATAAACATTTTTCAGATTTATTTTCAATGAAGAATACCTACCAGACATTCTGAAAGTTATTTGCTTCCATAATAATGAAAGATACTCTCTCTCGAGCAATACTGAAGAGAACCGCGCATATAAATATCTACACCACACCGCCATTAAAGATATGAAAAAGACCCAACACCACTTGATTAATAACTATAAAAATATTTTTTTTAATAATGTTATCTTATGTAAGTTTTATAGCTTTCAGTATAGCCGCCACTCAGTAAAATATAGAAATCAAAATCTAATTTAAGTTATTCTCTACATCTACTTATGTAACCCCAAAATGTTTCACTTTCATATCATCGATATAGCATTAATATGTATAACTAATGAAAAATAGTCACATCATGGCATTAACTACAATAATATTTCAATTCTAATGGTAATAATGTCATCAAACCACCTCAAATTTTGTAGTTTTTAATATCCAATACTCAGCTGTGCCCAGAAAATTACACACCACAAAATAGAACCTGTAAATTATTTTTAGTAAGTTAAGTTTTTAATAACCAATTTAATTTGAGCTCTGAATATATCAGCATTCTTGCAGATCGTGGCCTTCGTGTAATATTGTTTACTGTAGTGTGTGTTTTGTTTTATTCTGAAATACAATTAGCTAGTTCTCAAAACTGACGACAGATGGATTTTGGAAAATAGGAAAATTATGTTGAAAAATTGACATTTCAGTGAAAGCTGCTATTTTTCTGAAAAACTTTGAGTTCCAAGCTTCAAAATGAGGGATCATTTATTAAAATCCGTTCAGCCGTTTTCCCGTAATTTCCATTACCAGTTCAAATTATATATAGATGCTTAGCCTACATAGTTGGGGCGTCTAGTTTCCAAATGGCGCCTAAGTACAGAAAATTCCAAAACTACTGTTAGCTTGAATGTCGCCACCACAATCAACACAATGCGATAGGGGACAGTCCTCGTCACGAGTGTGAGTAAATTTAAACTTAATATAATTATCAGCTTTTCTTTACACACGAGTGACATTTTTTCTGACTGATGCATATCACTAGAAGTTGTATCCCTCGATGAACTTCATGCAACACTAACGCCGAATTACTGATCTCTATTCCTGTTTCATAGTAGGTACAACTTCTCATTTCAGATACTGACGAACGATTCTGACGCACAACTGAATTACAAGCAGACAAGGAGAGATAGTGTTGAAAATATAGTTACAATTTTACGACGAACTATTTTGTTGATTTTCGAGTTCGTTATTTTTTTTCTGGTTATTATATGCTTATTTAAGTTGTGTTAACTCTCGCTAAGTGATTTTATTATTTTATTTTATCAGTCTTAGTATTTACTTTATTATTTTTAATATTTCTGTTTTATTATTATTAATAATTAATTAATTTGTATTACTATCTTTGTATTATCTCCGTAACGGTTATTCTATTATTATTATTATTATTATTATTGTTATTATTATTATTGTTGTTGTTGTTGTTGTTGTTGTTACTATTATTTCTACATCAACATTATTATTGATATCTGTAAAATTTATGTAGACTCTATTGGACTGTGTCCGAGCACGACCATATGCTCATTTCGAGTATCTATTCATATGTACCATTTCAAATGTAAATTGTGAATAAATTTGAATTTGAAAATTA
Source organism: Periplaneta americana (assembly GCF_040183065.1). NCBI lineage: Eukaryota > Metazoa > Arthropoda > Insecta > Blattodea > Blattidae > Periplaneta > Periplaneta americana. The sequence continues at coordinate 210,626,234 of NC_091117.1, read as the reverse complement.
AACCTCGTTAATCCGGACTAATTGGGGGATAAATTGGCCGGTTTAACGAACGTCCGGATTAACTTAAATAACCTAAAAGAACAGTCGAAAGTGCATTAAAAATCCGTTCATAGTAACAAAACAGGTTTATTATGGTGTATTTAAAGGGCACAGACCTAATACACTATAAGACAGTAAAATGTAAAGCAATGCATACAATAATAATCATATATTTGTTTCTATAGTTTAATTACTTTAATGCAAATTTGATGGATTTTCTTTATTTTTAATACTATAGGTGTAATATTCCATAGTTCTAATGTTTAAAAGTAGAACGCTTCAGACCGCACAACTTCAAGTCAAGCGTGGAATGAGATCTCCGCCATTGGTTGAATAGCGATATAATTAGACTTATCTCCTCTGCCGGCAATGTTCACATCTCCTGCATCTGTACATAGTAGAGAAGTTTGACAGTGAGAATGTTGTTGGCTACGGCGCGACGTCATAACATGGCCAACATTGAACAAGTTTTATATAAATGCACATTCAACAAGAGTTTAATATAGCTATTACTTTGTTTTATTCATAGATTTCAAAAAGGCATATGACTCGGTTAAGAGGGAAGTATTATATGATATTCTTATTGAATTTGGTATTCCCAAGAAACTAGTTCGATTAATTAAAATGTGTCTCAGTGAAACATACAGCAGGGTCCGTATAGGTCAGTTTCTATCTGATGCTTTTCCAATTCACTGCGGGCTAAAGCAGGGAGATGCACTATCACCTTTACTTTTTAACTTCGCTCTAGAATATGCCATTAGGAAAGTTCAGGATAACAGGCAGGGTTTGGAATTGAACGGGTTACATCATCTTCTTGTCTATGCGGATGACGTGAATATGTTAGGAGAAAACACACAAACGATTAGGGAAAACACGAAATTTTACTTGAAGCAAGTAAAGCGATCGGTTTGGAAGTAAATCCCGAAAAGACAAAGTATATGATTATGTCTCGTGACCAGAATATTGTAGGCCTACGAAATGGAAATATAAAAATTGGAGATTTATCCTTCGAAGAGGTGGAAAAATTCAAATATCTTGGAGCAACAGTAACAAATATAAATGACACTCGGGAGGAGATTAAACGCAGAATAAATATGGGAAATGCGTGTTATTATTCGGTTGAGAAGCTCTTATCATCCAGTCTGCTGTCCAAAAATCTGAAAGTTAGAATTTATAAAACAGTTATATTACGGGTTCTTCTGTATGGTTGTGAAACTTGGACTCTCGCTCTGAGAGAGGAATATAGGTTAAGTGTGTTTGAGAATAAGGTGCTTAGGAAAATATTTGGGGCTAAGCGGGATGAAGTTACAGGAGAATGGAGAAAGTTACACAACACAGAACTGCACGCATTGTATTCTTCACCTGACATAATTAGGAACATTAAATCCAGACGTTTGAGATGGGCAGGACATGTAGCACGTATGGGCGAATCCAGACATGCATATAGAGTGTTAGTTGGGAGGCTGGAGGGAAAAAGACCTTTAGGGAGGCCGAGACGTAGATGGGAGGATAATATTAAAATGGATATGAGGGAGGTGGGATATGATTATAGAGACTGGATTAATCTTGCACAGGATAGGGACCGATGGCGGGCTTATGTGAGGGCGGCAATGAACCTTCGGGTTCCTTAAAAGCCATTTGTAAGTAAGTAAGTATTCCTTTGTTTTTTAGAATTTCGAACATGTATTTGTATTAGGCGATTGTCAAGATGGCAGTGCATGACTAGACCACGATAATCACGTGACTCCGATTCGTGTCGAAGCCTGGTAACGCAAGAATGAGATATTGGATAACTTGACAAATCTTAATACAAGGATCATTTTGATTTTTACTTTGTGTAATGCGAAAGTATGCGTCATTTAATTACATCTATTTTTTCCGTACGGAACCTCATAGATCTTCTGTTCTTTTGGTAAGAACCCTTCTGCCGACCTGGTGTGTGGATGAGCCTTGAATTATATGAAGCATAAATTATAGTAACTGCGAAAAACTCACGATTTATTTCCAAGTACTTTCTTCACTGCTTGGAGAATGCTTTCTTTGGACAGTGTGTGGTAATCCAGGTGAACACCGCCTTTTCGGTCCAATATTAATTTCAAATTTGAAGGTTGATCCATTATCAATGGTATTCCCACAACGGGAACTCCTCTGTACACTGCCTCCAGCATGCTTAATCGTCCACAGTGGGTTATAAACATTCGGATATTCGGATGGGCTGAAAAAGAAAGACTGGGCCTCAGTGGCGGTTCCTGCATATTTCTTAAGAGGAGGAAAGAAGTTAACAGCACTAAATGACACCTTCTTGAATGAAACATGCTACAAATTAGCCTGCATGCATACATGTAAGACCAGGTAGTGTTGGGGTTGGCCTTCCCTTCTGTATAGCAACAATCTGTTCTTGTAAACTGAGTTTCCTAAATTGTCCAAAATATATTATGTTTTCACTTCCATTCATTGTTGAATAATTGCACAAATTAACAATTACAAGGAAATTAACAACCTCGTAGCATTTTTCGAGCACACTACAGCATCACATGTGTTGGAAGAGACTAGCTACTAACTCGTAACCGGAACCGTTTTACGGAAATGGAAATGGGAATGGGAAATAATCTGAGGAAAGCGAGGACACTGCACCCACCCACGTGGTCTGTGTTGCCACATGTACATTTTACAAGTTCAGTATCACATGCTTTTGAAGAATGTCAGTTCTTGTAAAGTCATACTATCATTATTGTTCAAAGCTGCCAGTGGCCGATTAATTTTTTATGTTAAAAATGATGTAGTTTGGAGTACCTATTTTCAGTTTCAAATATATTTGTACAAAACTGACAACTTGGCTGTTGCCCTGTCTAGTAAGCAATGAACAGAAGTGAATTTCAGGGACCAACTACGTAAAACTACTTCCTCTTTGTTTTACATAAACCCGACTTTAGCTTTCAGATATCCACGAAAGTTTCAAACCATGAATAATAGCCTACAAGTGCAATGAATAATATTTTTGATTTATAATTTTAAAAAAGTTTACATGGTGTCTTTCATAGCGTTGCGTTAAAACTGTTTTTGTTGTGTTCCTCCTATATGTGTTATAGTCTGGTTGAATGCAACATCGTTAGGTGGCAGCGGTAGCGAGCTTGCTGCACGACCAGTCGGTTTCTGTTTCCTGCCCATGACTGATTCAGAGGAGGATCTCCTCCCTCTCCGTTCATTTACTTGCTTTAAAACTCTGCTTCTTTCTCTGGCCGCTAGTGCGCTGTTGTCTATGTGTGTTAACTGCAGTAGAGGAGGAATGGAATGCCTTTCCTCCACACAGACAATCTCGCATCTTTCTCACTGTTTTCTACAGCACATGAGCGCGCGTCGTTTAAAACTCGATCAACTGAGTTTTTCTTATAGCTGTGAACTTAAAAATTATCGAATCTTCCTCGAATTTCAAGGCACATATTTTATTTGGTATTTACTTTTAAAAGAAGAAATTGTGAGGAGGAGTTCCTCCCTTCCCTCCCCCGAGGAACGCCACTGCTGGGCCTACTAAAGAGGAAGATCTGGTAAACTTGAAGAATGTTTGTAAATGCGACCCAAATTAATATCTTTGCACCTTTTACGATTTTTATAATACTTTCTGGCTCGGTGGTTAGGTCCAGGTAGGTAGTTTATATAATTCGCAAAAAATGTCCAACTGCTTCTTCAAATTTTTTTAAGACAAAATCATTTGAGAATACTCAAGCCATTTAATTCTGATGAATAGTAAGAATCGCTCTCTTTACTATTATCATTGAGTATCATTAATATTACTATTACTGACGTCACGTTGAGAAGAACTTGATAGAATTACTGACGGAAGATGACTGATTACAGCATATTCTGTTCCGATGCTCCTTCGGATGTGCTTCACTCACCTATATATGTTAACAGACTTAAATGATTTGCCGTAAAAGGAACATTGACTTAAAGTATTATGAGAATTTTGCTGGTTAGTTACATCTTCAGAAGATAAACGATCCTTGTTAACATTAATTTCATTGAAAAGTGTGTTATATGATTACTGTAAGTTAAAATAAATAAAAATGTGAATTTTACCCAGAATTGCGTCTTGTGGAAGCCATTTTTCTATTCTAATATTCGAAGGAAGGTCACCCATCTTGTTCGTCTCGAATTTCCAAAGAATTCGAAGAGGCAATTCCGAGAAAGCATCCACAAATAACTTCAATTTCTCAGAATCTATCATTTCCCCTTTGATCGACACTCCCAGGCTGAAGTAGATAAATCCTTGCGCTCCGTCCAGAAAATCCTGTAAAATCTGTAATAAAAACAAGAATGAATCATTCCTTAGATTTACTATTATTTCACTTAAGGGGAACAAAGGCTAATTCAGAGTTTCCGATCTGTGATCGGGTCAAAACCCTGATGGAACTGATTTTTAACCCTTGCGATGAACTTCGGTGAAGTCTGGAGGACTGAATTAGTCAAAATCACTCTCCTCACCTTGGACCTCCTGGATCTTTTAAGATGCGAAAGAGAGAGTGTTTTATGGAAAGTGAAATAGGGATAAGAGTAGACAAGAATGCCCTTTATCACCTCCCTTGTTCAACACCATGAAGAATTTAATGAAGAACTGTTTTCAGAACATGGGAGGGGTGATAGTAGGGGAAGAAGAATAAAGCGCATAAGATTTGCTTATGATATGGCGTTATTAGCAGAAGACAAGATGATATTAAGGTCTTTGTTACCGGAAATAAACGAAGGTGTAAGCAGTATGGGATGAAAGTAAAAGCAAAGAAGACTAAGACCAAGGTTATCGGAAGAAAAATAAAGAACGTGAACGTGCGAATTCGAAATGAGGCAGTAGAATAAGTGAACAGTAGTTTTTCAAATACTTTGGGTGTACTACAAGTACAGAGCGTTCGCCTACGGGTGGGGCCAGGGAAGCGGCCTCCCTGCGGTGTCGCTTGCGGGAATCGTCTATCCCTAAGCTTCCGCTTTCTATACTATACTCTGTAGGGTTTTAATTTTAAGTTTAGCAGCAGTAACACTAACTTCCTGTGAAACACGTCTTAGAGATTTATTAGGAGAGCGTGTAAATGATGCACTGATTTCGTCAATTTTTTCTCCCGTCAATACTCTTCGTTTTCGCTTAGGAATTGTACCATTTATCGACCCTGTTGTCCTTAATTTGTTAACAAGACGTCTAACAGTTTCTCTACCCTGAATTGGAGCACCCGAATATTTCACTTCAAATTACCTACGCACCTCTCTACATGACTCTGTTTTCACATATGCATCATACATAAAGAAACTCTCTGTTCAAGCGTGAATTTTGCGTTTTGCATTGTTAACAAATTTTACACACACGCTGAATATTTAAGCAACTGTGTCAAGAAAGTGCACTGTACGTGTTAAATACTGCAACATCTGGCTCACAACTGATAACTTGTCGACCTTGATGTCCTTGATTGTCGAGCGTGTCTCAACAACTGCGCACACAAAGCGGCGTATCAGTACATGCCGCTTTCCTGGCCCCACCCGTAGGCGAACGCTCTGTAGTAACATAAGCTGCTGCCAGGAATTCAAGAGAAGGACAGCAATGGAAAAGGAAGCTTTTAATAGATTTAATACATTTAAAATGGGCTCTCAAGTGTAAAACGGGCTCTCAAGTGATGTCGTAATAATTCACAATTAAAATGGGACACACTCGCGGACCGAAGAACGCGAATTCGATTATGCGCAATGTTCAAAACATACAGAGGTGAGCCTGCCTGGAGAGAAATAAAAAATAGGTTGCAGCCGCCAAATTAGGCCTACTCTTCAAGGAACGACCACTCATAAATTGAGGGAAAGAAGACAGAGGTCGGACACTGGAAAGTTTTCTTTTCTCAATCGTACTATCAGGGACTGGAATGCTCTACCTGCAGACTTACTAAAGGCTTTACCAATAACCAAAAATGTATTTAAAAATAGGCTTAAGGACTTTACTAATAGACGGTAGTATATTATACACACTACTTAAAGTGTGTAATTGATATCTTGTTATTTACAGTGTTCTGTCAGTAAGAAAGTGTGTTGTGTCAGTGAAGTGTGTAGTATCAGTGAAGTCTATTGTGCAAGTGAAGTGTGTTGTTGTCAGTGAAGTGGCTGTGCAAAGTATTTGAACAGTGAAATGGTTAGAAGTGTTAGTGAAATCAGGTAGAATCAGTGCTGTGAGTGAGTTGACAGCGAAATAAGTGTAGTGCCGAAATGTACTTGTGCAGGTATGAACCTGTCACATTCGTGGGTCTTAGTTCGAACTTAGGATTAAGATACGAATTAGGTTTACTTTAAATGTTATTTTAAGTGACCATGCTTCATTTAATTTAGGATGCTCCTTGTTATTATTATTATTATTATTATTATTATTATTATTATTATTATTATTATTATTATTGTTATTATTATTACTATTTATTGTTTTTATTAGCTGTGTTTATTATTAATTGTCATTATTGAGTGTAATTAGTTACCACTGCCACCGGGTATATACCCATTGCAGTGTGAATAAATACATGCATAAGGAGCATCTTCTGCGGACATCTGGTAAAATATTAATGCCCACGTGCATCAACGTCAGTTAGTGTAACCACCGGTTAAAATTGTCACCTAACCTCTGGTTAAGCATTTTTACAGTGGATCGACCTCGGTTACGACTTAAATAGGAGGTTAACCACAGTAATCTCTAACCGGCCATATTCGAGCGGTTAAAAGAGATAACCAGTGATTAGTAGAGCAAGTAAAGCAAAATGGCTGCCAGAGCCACAGATGTTTATTTCGAAGACGATTATTATTGTACAATACTTGAATTACTTGATAGAGCGTGAGCGTGAAGGTTCTTTAGTGGAAAGAGAGAATTCTTACGAGGAATTAGGTGACAGAAAATTTCAGGAGGGATTTCGTTTATCGAAATCTACAAATGGATCACTTGAAATAACACAAAAAGTCATATTTCTCCTATGGTTCGGCTGCTTGTATTACGATTCTATGTAACTGATATTTTCTGTATTTTAAGAGGGAATACTCGAATATCTCTTTCTCTATGTCACTGGCTGAACAAAGAGAGGTTATTTATGGATCTTAGGATAATGAACAGTTCCCTCGTGTAAATGGGGTCCTTGATCTTATACACATTCCTATTAATCTTCTGCATCCTTTTCCTTTATAGATATTCCATCTTTTTATATAATATATTTAAATTCTAGTAATTAAGTCTAGCGACACTTCAACCACACATTGGGATATAATCATTTTTGCATTCAATTTTCTATTTTGTACGATTTTAACCTAACAGCAAATAAATGCAACTCGCAAATATAACAGCGCCCAAAGGCAAACAAATGCAAAGCGAAAATGTAGGACACGTTCATTTCGATGTAGAACGGAGTGAGCGCAGTCATTTTCAGACGTTGACTATTATCCTTACAGCGGTATGGATGCTTTCCTTTAGTCATTTTGTAGAAACAGTACACCAGCATAGACTTTACTCTGGTTAAATGAGGTGTCAGCTAGCCATGTTTAAGTAATCTGTGATTATGAATGGTGCACACAAATTACATTTTAACCACTGTTACTGTTTAACCGTCGTTTCATAATCTACGATTACTGCGTTTTTAACCGATGTTGATACACTTCGCCATGAGGAACAAGCTAATAAAGTGCTTTATGTGAATGGTGGCATTTTATGGGGCAGAAACATGGACATCGCTCAATTGTTAAGCTTACTAAATGCTTTACTTAGAAACAACTAACCTGCGGTAAAGGCTCATGCCGTGACTTGATGTGCATCCCACCAACTGGAATCACATTTGATGATAATGGGCGCGGCTCGTCCAAGCCGACAGCGATGTTAGCCAGGAGCAAGCTGAAGTTTCTTTGTATATCCAAGTACGGCAGTAAAGTTTCCCTGAAGTGCTTCCTCGCTACGGATTCTTGCACGGAAACAATGCTGTACTTATAATAAAATGTGAAGATACTGTGAATTATGTAATTGTGTATTCTTTCTCCGAAAGTCATACGACTTGAATAAGGAAGGAAATAATTAGGCATATACGAAGGGTTTTCGGGTGTTCCCATTAAGGTACTTAACCAGGGGAACATTCCATGTGAGGATATCACAACAACGGGCGGTGATCCGAATTTCGTTATGAACCCATACAGACATCCGCCTAGGCTTGCTTCCACGATAATGAGATCAAATTTATATCCTGGCTGAGAATTCAGTAATTGTTTCACTCCTTTGCTTGAGAGTTGCAGTTCACAATAAAATTCAACTATTTCAGTCAATTTGTGAATAATTTCCAGCGTTGACTTTTCAGGGGATTTTCCATAGTTGTACTTGCTGTGTAACATGTCATAAGCTCGTTCAATTAGGATGGTGGTTCTGTTAGGTGTTGGTTGCTTGTCAACATCGGGGCATATCTCTGTCACCTGAAATAAAATTGCATACTATTAACCACGCGAATAGAATGTTAATAACTTGCGTTTGAGAACAGAGTGGAATGTGTGGTGTAGCCAACGTATAGGGAATTACAAGTATGGACACTTCGCGTCGGTACCTTTGATGTAGCAGTGACTGATTTCAATAATCTTCAAACCAGTTTGAGCGTGAGATTATGCTTTTTCCCTACAGTTGGCGCTGATATCACACCAGCTAGCAGTCGACACAGGGGAATTATAACAGACATACAATTATACCTCTAGATACATTATGTAGTAGTAGTAGTAGTAGTAGTAGTAGTAGTAGTAGTAGTAGAAGATTTATTTCGACTGGCAGAGTTAAGGCCATAAAGCCTTCTCTTCCACTCAACCAGTATTAGAACAATAGCAAATATAAAAATGGCAGAAATACAGGAACAATACACAATTAATAGTAATAATAATAATAATAATAATAATAATAATAATAATAGGCCTAATAATAATAATAATAATAATAATAGGCCTAATAATAATAATAATAATAACAAAATGAAAACATGTACTCAAATAAAATAAATTCGACCGATAAAATAATAAATCCGCCATTATCTGTAATGTCTAGATTCCAGAGTTCCTTTATAATGAGAGTTGAAACGTTTATTTCATCAATAATTAAAATATGTAATGATTTGATGCCACTGACAGTGGAAAAACAAAACTCCTATGAGAAGTAAAACCATATCCTATATATATATATATATATATATATATATATATATATATTGCATACAAGTATTAAATTTGATACATAATTTTATAATACATTATATTATTTCATAATATAATTTATTATGTATAAAACATAAAAATTATTATTAAGCTAGTTTATCACTGAGAAATAAGGAAAAGCTGTTAACTTGAATTTAGTGGAAGCAAAGCCGTTACTGGACTATGCAACTGATGTCCCGTCGCCCTAATTTCCGGCAGCCAATCACGTTGCAGATCGGCTACATTTAAACGTGTGCGTCTTGTGATTCGCTGATGAAGACATGCATTTCCTAAGGCTCGATAAATACTTAATATAATCGCCCGCCATTTTGGCTTTTTCGTTGGCGTTCGCAGAATGCACACGAGGACGTTATTTGCCGCTCAGTTATTTGCTGCGTTTGATTTATTATCATAGGAGCTACGACATGATAATGTTTAACTGTGTGGCAAATAGATTCCTCGAATGGTAGCTCGGCAAAGAAAGAACAAAAATGGAGAACGATACTACATACTTAGGGTGCTATTCATAGACATTTCGCAGCACGCGCTACGAGCGTACTAAGCTAGCCCCGGCTATCCACTGGTTACTTGTACAGAATTCAAATCATATCCTATCGCTAACACTGGTTTATGAATACGAAAAACGCTGATCATCCACCGGAAGCCCGCGCTAAAAATGTCTATGAATACGGCCCTAGACTTTATAGAGCCATCACTTCCTAAGACGTAAGCAAAGAGGAGGAGTCCCGCCGGGAACAACAGCGCCGCGTCTATAGGTAGACGATGTTTGGATCTTGTGACTCAACTCTTATATTCAATTATTACTAGTGGCTTGTGCAGCAAATGCTGCTGCAAACTAAGTTCGTTAGACGTTCAAATAAAAATTTTTCAGATTTATTTTCAATGAAGAATACTTGTCTTGTTAATAGTTATTTGATTCCATAATAATGAAACATACTCCCTCTGAATGGATTTTTTAGGCCAAATACTTTCTCTTGAATCTATCCAACTTCAGTTTTGGAGTTTCAACGCGAAAACGCAAGTATCAATGTCAGGACGATAGCAGTAGCTATTTCAGGTCATTGTGGAGTGTAGGCGAAAGTTAAAAAAATATCAGGTTTGATAAGCTTTCGAACAATAGCATTTTCGTATAGCTGCTGCATGTAGAACTTGAAATGTAGAGCGTAAAATCATTTTATCCTACTAAGAGATCTTGCTGAAATGATCTGGAGACTACAAAATTTTCTAGGCCTCTTATTTTATCAGTAAGTAATACCTTTTGATCTTTCCTTAGGAACTGTAATTTTTGCACTCTGTGGAGCTAATACTGAAGACAATGACACTCATATCAATATCTACACTACACCGCCATTAAGTATATGAAAAAGACCCAACCCCACTGGGCTAATAAGTATAAAAATATTTGATTTTTAATAACAATATTATTATCTTACTTAAGTTTTGTAGTTATACTGTATATAGGAGCCACTCAGTAAATTATAGAAATGAAGATCTAAATTAAGATATTCTCTACATTTACTTACATAACCTCAAAACGTTTCACTTTCATGTCATCAATATAGCATCAATATTATGTACAATTAATGAAAAATAGATGCATCATATTAACTATAATAATATTTAATTTCTAATGATAATAATGTCATCAAACCACCTCAAGTTTCGTAGATTTGAATATCCAATACACAGCTGTACTCAGAAAATTGAAAGGTACACGGGAAAAACGATCAAGGTCCATAAAAATCGAAATTGAGTTAATAATGCTATCTTATAGTGGAAAAGAAGTACTATCATGTGGTCTAGCTAGTAATAAGAAATCATCGTTCTTGGCATTCCACTACGTCAATTTCTATTAAATACACACATAACAAAGTATTAAGTGCTTAAACTTTAAAATTCGTTTTTCTCGAAACTTTATAAAATGGTCCTTGATCGTTATTCCCGTGTACCCTTCAATTGTTATACACTGCAGAATCAGTTTTAATAACAAATTGAATTGAGCTCTAAATGTGTCTGCAATCCTGCAGTTCATGGCCTTCGTGTAATAGCCTATTGTTTATTGCAGTTTGTGTTTTGTTCTGAAATTCAATCAAGTCGGCCGTGATTCGATAAAATTAGTTCTCAAAACTGACAACAGATGGATTTTGGAAAATAGGAAAATTATGTAGGAAAATTGACATTTCACTGAAAATTACTACTTTTCCGAAAAACTTTGGGTTCCAAGCTTCAAAATGAGGGGCCATTTATTAAAATCCGTTCAGCCCTTTTCCCGTAATTTCCATTACCAGTTCAAATTTTATATATATAGATTATTATTATCGAGGAACTCCAACGTGTGCCAGGCGTATGCTCGATTACACTAACCTCTAGCGCTTGAAAGTGGAATTAAACGCCAAAGGAGCGCATGCACACAGAAAAACAGAACAGAAAAATTCGTTCAGTGTCTATTCTTCTTCTTCTTCTTCCTAAACACGGTTTAGGCCTTTGCGACCTGTTCCGAGGCTAATTAAGTGTTTTCAGTCAAATTGGTCACTCCATCTTCTCACCGGTCTCCCAACGTCTCGGCCTCCAAATGGTCTGTAAAAAAAAGCTTGCCGTGGAAGTCTTGAAGGACTCATTCTTAATACATGTTCTTTCCATTGCTTCTGATATCTTTGTATCTCTTCCACCATATCCTCCTGTTGTAGTTGGTTTCTAATATCTTTATTACGGTAGTCTATCTCTTCGGGTAACTCCCAGTGTTGATCTCAGGAACCTCATATGTGCTGCTTCTATTCTTGATTTATCTTTAGCTCTTAAGACCCAAGTTTCACTTGCGAATTTTAGGGCTTGTTTTGAAGTAATATTATGTATTCTTAGTTTAATTTCTTTTCTCATACCTTTCCCAAAATGTCTCTTTATACAACCATTTAATTTATTATATTTTTGTAAATTCTCTTCTATATCTGTTTGTGCGCTCATAGTTGAGATTTTAGTACCCAAGTATGCAAAATTTGAGACCTGTTCTATAACTTCCTGATTTACGACTATTTTTATTCGTTTTTGTATTTTCCCTTTGAGGGCCATTGATTTAGTTTTTGTATTAGATATAGTCATGCTGATATCTTTTGCTATTTTATTCAAATTCAGTGTCTATTCTATGTACCATAATTCCTATTCGCTGGTGCAGCTAGGTATATAAAGATGATATGAGAGTAGATTTTTGTACAGTGCCGTTATTTTCCATGACATCACTTCACCACTTCAGTATCATCTTATTTGACTAACCGAATGACAATGGAAAGCATTTGCAACATATCGTAGTCCCCACTGGGATCTAGCGACCAGAGTTTTACGGAACAATTAGCCATAGAAATTCCTGAAGTTGACGTCGACACCTGAATTTTTTGGTACGGCATCTTTCACGCACGAACATCCTTATAGAATGATGATGATGATGATGATGATGATGATGATGATGATGATGATGATGATGATGATGACGATGACGATGATGATGATGATGATGATGATGATGATGATGATGATGATGATGATGATGATGATGATGATGATGATATCTTTCCGAATTCCGACTTTCACAGGATATCTCACTTGAACTCCCCGGGATTTTAATCATGGAGGAACATAGATGCTCAGTTTTCAGTAAAAAGTACATAATATAAAATACAGATACAAAATATGAACCATTTAATTCCCTAGATGAGCGGTCGGCTAAAACAGGGACCGTCAAGTGACTACACTCTCGTGCGTACGTACAAACCCTCAAGCCCTGACGTACGGCTGCGGGCAAGGGTAGCTGCTTCCACAGTGGCGGAGCTAAGAACTTGTATGTGAACCAAATTTGTGATAAGAATGTAAATTAATTTCAGCTTTTAATTGAAGCACGCTTTCACTGTTAATTGCACTATACTGAAAAACAGTACTCTATACAATTTTGTACAGTTAACTATATACGAAACAAATTTTTGCACGTTTGCACAATAATGAAACAAAACAAAATATACACTTTTATACAGATTAATATACTGTTTGTCTTCTTCTCATTGCTATACAATTCAATTAACAAAATAAAACAACAGTACAAACGTTGTCATTCAAATACAATTCTCTAATAATAGTACTTTTTTTTAAACATCAGAGATCCGCTGCGATTTTTGCAGTTTTCTGTTAGTAAGCAGCTATTTAATTCTCGGAGCTATTGTTTTAGTACCAGCCAATCGCAAACATGCTTTCAATTGTTCATCACTTAGTTGTTTCTGTGACGTGACTTTGTAAACTTCATTAAACAAAACAGTGTTTCGCATACGTAGGTTGTCCCGAACATTTACAACGTTCTTGCAGCAAGATTGTACTGTTTAGGAAACCTTTCTCGTGGAAAACAAGTATAGAAATGGTTAATACTTTTTGTTTTGATACTTATCCTTTAGCTCAATATCGCTTTGTAAATCAAGTATTTCTAATTGTAGTTCAGCAGGAATATCCAGGACACTCACTGAAAAAGATATTGCAAATATCTTAAATTGTTGTTCAAGATTTCTAATATCCTCAAATCTACGTTCGAAACTTCACACAATTGTTGCATTATTCTTATATATTCTTTCATGTCCAAGGCTTCTAACAGGTTTTCCATGTACATCCATAAATAAGGCAGTTTCATTTCTAAGTGCGAGAAAACGTTCCAGAATTTTTCGACTTCACCACCTTACCTCGGTATGGTAGAGTAAATCCCCATACTGTTAATACCATCAAGCAGTGCCTTGAAGTCCCTGTGATTGAGTCCTTTAGACCTTATGAAATTAATTGTTCGCATAACAACATCCATTACATTGCTAAGGTTCATGTTTTAGCACATAAATATTCCTGGTGCAAAATGCAGTGCACCGGTGCCCCCAAGCGACCTCGATAGGTTCCACCACTGATAGACTGCAGTGTACAAGTGTACTGCCCGCAGTGGAAGCCGTAAGCAGGCCTGTACGCCCTCTCGCGATCTTGACTCGACTTGGCGGAGCCTGGGCTAAAAGATTAAGTCATATAAAATGCAGACTGCAATACACAGCAAAGGGGAAGGTAGGAGGGAGAGGATACCCAGACTGCTTAACGTTGAATGAACAAGTGATGGCTAAGGGGAGGGAGATAATGCCTTAAGGCTCATTCACAATGAAAATTAAACATAACGTAAACATAACACGTGTGTGGAAACAAACATACCGAATCAACAAAACTACAGAATCTATTACATAAAAATGGAGAATTGCACAATGACTGACGATGTAGCTATTCAATTTATGTTTCTAATAACTACAATGGCATCAGTATATGGCTTTCAATACTTGAAATCAAAGAAACGGAGATGTAAAATAATCAACTTTTCGTCATATGATTCCATGTTGCGCGCCTAGCTATCATCACGGCCAATAGATCAAAATATTGCCTGTAGGCAAAGCCCATGAGATGTTAAACAAAAAGTGAAAACACGCTTTCCGCTTGTGTACTGTTTCCAAATCGCATAAACATAAGCATGAAAGTTTGGAGTTTGCAAAGTTTCATGTTAACGTCTTATGATTAAGATTAAGTTCATGCTTATGTAATTCATTGTGAATGCTTTCATTAAATAACATGGACACAAGGTTTTATGCTTACGTTATGTTTATGTTTAATTTTCATTGTGAATGGGCCTTTACCTCTCCACCCTGCTTGTATACTAAGAGGTTGACTCACGAGTCACGAAATGCCGACCACAGCCCTAGATGCTATAAATATTGTTATGAGCACATTTAGAACGCACTGATGTTTATGTACATGAAAAGAAATTACCGCTTATTTGTGAAATCTTTACCTCATGTCCTCTAGAGGCCAGGGCTCGAGACAGCACTCTATTGAAGATGTTGTGACTCGGTGACGCCAGAGTGAAGATGGCCAAAATTCTTGCGCCATGGACTGGACTGTGTCCAGAATTGGATAGCACAAAAACCATCAAAATCAGGATTTTCAATCCGAACATTCTAATCACATAACGGGAAAATATTAATTACATATAGATTAAACAATTTAGAAAACATTATACATTGTTAACTAAAGGACGATAGAAAAGTATGCAACGAAAACAGGAAGAGATAAATATGAAGGAATAAGGTAGAAATAAAGAGAAAATTAAAGGAAATGCGAAAAAAAGGCAAATTCAGTAAAAGAAAGAAAAGGATGGAATCAATCGAGAATATTTTCGACAAGCAAATATAAGCTGATGAGAAGAGAAGTGTGGAAGAACAGAAAGAAGAGTATAACGAGAAGAGAAAGGAGGACGGGCAGAGGATAAGAGAAATGAGATTGAGCAGGAGACGAGAATGAAGGAAAAGCAGGAGACGAAAATGAGGGAAAAACATAAGAAGGAAAAGGAGGAAGAGCAGAAGGATAAGAGAAAGTAGGAAGAGCAGAAGGATAAGGGACAGAAGGAAGATCAAAAGGGAAAGAAAAAGAAGCATAAAGATAAGAGAAAGGAAGAAGAGCAGAAAGATAAGGGAAAGGAGGAAGAGCAGAAAGATAAGGGAAAGGAGGAAGAGCAGAAAGATAAGGGAAAGGAGGAAGAGCAGAAAGATAAGGGAAAGGAGGAAGAACAGAAAGATAAGGGAAAAGAGGAAGAGCAGAAAGATAAGGGAAAGGAGGAAGAGCAGAAAGATAAGGGAAAGGAGGAATAGCAGAAAGATAAGGGAAAGGAGGAAGAACAGAAAGATAAGGGAAAGGAGGAAGAGCAGAAAGATAAGGGAAAGGAGGAAGAGCAGAAAGATAAGGGAAAGGAGGAAGAACAGAAAGATAAGGGAAAAGAGGAAGAGCAGAAAGATAAGGGAAAGGAGGAAGAGCAGAAAGATAAGGGAAAGGAGGAATAGCAGAAAGATAAGGGAAAGGAGGAAGAGCAGAAAGATAAGGGAAAGGAGGAAGAGCAGAAAGATAAGGGGAAGGAGGAAGAGCAGAAAGATAAGGGAAAGGAGGAAGAGCAGAAAGATAAGGGAAAGGAGGAAGAGCAGAAAGATAAGGGAAAGGAGGAAGAACAGAAAGATAAGGGAAAGGAGGAAGAGCAGAAAGATAAGGGAAAGGAGGAAGAACAGAAAGATAAGGGAAAGGAGGAAGAACAGAAAGATAAGGGAAAGGAGGAAGAGCAGAAAGATAAGGGAAAGGAGGAAGAGCAGAAAGATAAGGGAAAGGAGGAAGAGCAGAAAGATAAGGGAAAGGAGGAAGAGCAGAAAGATAAGGGAAAGGAGGAAGAACAGAAAGATAAGGGAAAGGAGGAAGAGCAGAAAGATAAGGGAAATGAGGAAGAGCAGAAAGATAAGGGAAAGGAGGAAGAGCAGAAAGATAAGGGAAAGGAGGAAGAGCAGAAAGATAAGGGAAAGGAGGAAGAACAGAAAGATAAGGGAAAGGAGGAAGAGCAGAAAGATAAGAGAAAGGAGGAAGAGCAGAAAGATAAGAGAAAGGAGGAAGAACAGAAAGATAAGGGAAAGGAGGAAGAGCAGAAAGATAAGAGAAAGGAGGAAGAACAGAAAGATAAGGGAAAAGAGGAAGAGCAGAAAGATAAGGGAAAGGAGGAAGAGCAGAAAGATAAGGGAAAGGAGGAATAGCAGAAAGATAAGGGAAAGGAGGAAGAGCAGAAAGATAAGGGAAAGAAGGAAGAGCAGAAAGATAAGGGGAAGGAGGAAGAGCAGAAAGATAAGGGAAAGGAGGAAGAGCAGAAAGATAAGGGAAAGGAGGAAGAGCAGAAAGATAAGGGAAAGGAGGAAGAACAGAAAGATAAGGGAAAGGAGGAAGAGCAGAAAGATAAGGGAAAGGAGGAAGAACAGAAAGATAAGGGAAAGGAGGAAGAACAGAAAGATAAGGGAAAGGAGGAAGAGCAGAAAGATAAGGGAAAGGAGGAAGAGCAGAAAGATAAGGGAAAGGAGGAAGAGCAGAAAGATAAGGGAAAGGAGGAAGAGCAGAAAGATAAGGGAAAGGAGGAAGAGCAGAAAGATAAGGGGAAGGAGGAAGAGCAGAAAGATAAGGGAAAGGAGGAAGAGCAGAAAGATAAGGGAAAGGAGGAAGAGCAGAAAGATAAGGGAAAGGAGGAAGAACAGAAAGATAAGGGAAAGGAGGAAGAGCAGAAAGATAAGGGAAAGGAGGAAGAACAGAAAGATAAGGGAAAGGAGGAAGAACAGAAAGATAAGGGAAAGGAGGAAGAGCAGAAAGATAAGGGAAAGGAGGAAGAGCAGAAAGATAAGGGAAAGGAGGAAGAGCAGAAAGATAAGGGAAAGGAGGAAGAGCAGAAAGATAAGGGAAAGGAGGAAGAACAGAAAGATAAGGGAAAGGAGGAAGAGCAGAAAGATAAGGGAAATGAGGAAGAGCAGAAAGATAAGGGAAAGGAGGAAGAGCAGAAAGATAAGGGAAAGGAGGAAGAGCAGAAAGATAAGGGAAAGGAGGAAGAACAGAAAGATAAGGGAAAGGAGGAAGAGCAGAAAGATAAGAGAAAGGAGGAAGAGCAGAAAGATAAGAGAAAGGAGGAAGAACAGAAAGATAAGGGAAAGGAGGAAGAGCAGAAAGATAAGAGAAAGGAGGAAGAACAGAAGAAGAGTGTATACATAAAATAATGAATTAACGAACAAATAAACAAACGAAAAGTAAGAAATGCAATATAGGCCGACAGACTGAGAATTAAATTAACAAGCGAATTGACAAATAAACAAGTAATAGAAAGAACCGAGTGAAAGGGCAAATGCTTAGTGAAATGAAGTGAATAATAAACAAAAGAATGAACCTTCAAGTAAGAAATTAATAAGAACGAATTAGTGTAGGCCTATTAGTGAAGGGACGAATTAATAAAGAAATTAAAATTTTTGTGGACAAACAATTGAATAACGAAGGAATGAATAAAAGGAGTAAAGAATAAACAATAATAATGCAGTGAATTAATAAAGATTAACTAATAAATAACGACTGAAATTTCAAAAAACATCTGAAAGAAAAAACTCTCCCTGGCTTTTTTTATAGTTTGTTCTTTTACGACGCTTTATCAACTGCTATGGGTATCTAGCGTCTGAATGAGATGAAGGTGATAATTAGGGAGCGGATTTTTATGTGCTAAAAATTTTAATATATTTATTTTTTATGTGCTAAAAAGTACGAAAATATTTGCTAAAAATAAAAAAAATATATATATTTTTTAAATATGACAAAAATACCTTACTTAGCTTGAAAAAAAATGTTACTAGGTACTCACCAACCACACTTGAGTGCTAGTAGTTGGCCGAGAATTGCAGTGAATAACTAAGATCATCTCCAAATTCTCCATCACAAATGCATACCGATTATCTCTGAACGACTTATACTGTGAAAACGATCTTTCCCCATCACAAGACGTCAGACGTACATATTTAAAGAGAGGAATGTCCCAAACACAAACACCTACAGGCACACCCTCCAATACTTGAGCAACTTTACACATTTTTTTATAGCCCCTGTTTTTCCCAAACACATTCTGGAATTTGTCCCTTAGTACTTGTACTTCTGAACCTGGTAGCGAGTCTAGTTTAATTTTCACGGCACGCACCTCCCTGTTTCAGACAACAGGCTTTTGGATGTTTCGAGTTTTTTATGGTGTCACATAAAAAGCTTAGATTTGCTAATAGGAAAGCCAAATCGTTTTTTAAACAACCATCTTTCAGTATATCTTGAAGGATATCGATTGACGAAGCCCGATAACAGGGAATCACAACAAGATATATTGCCTTACTTGTTAGACATGAGCGAGAGGCGAGAGATTTGTTTAAATTAAATAATGTTCATACCCGAGCTCTTATCTGTTGTGTTTCACAAACAAAGCGTGGAATGAAATCATCTTCAGCAACAATAAACATTCCTATTATGTGTTGCAAGATCTCTCCTCCTTGTCCATGTTAATTTATTCCCTAATAACACTGATATGCTGCCTAGCAGTTCTCAGAACTTGAGGCGATACTATTACAAAATGGATCATGGATACACCACACAGCGCTTAGAAACACGAAGCAACCAAGAATTCTTAAAAAAATAACGTACTTCTGAGTGATATAATTGATATAGTTTTAAAATATTTAAAAGTTCTTGTAAAAAATTAATTAAGTAAAAAAACCCCAAGATTTATGTGTTTATAATAGATTTTCTGAAAATATGTATTTACATAATTTTTTGTGAAAATATCACACAAATCGTCAGAAGCAAGTGACGTATTGGTTATCTTTTGAAGTAAACATGCTGCAACACCCTTAACGTACAAATGAGCTACTTTTACTCGTACCTAAGGGTCATATTCACAGACAAGACTTTGGACCAAAGTTGACTTTGGAAAGTACACAGTCACCACTTTCCTATTCACAGTCGACACTTTGACGAAAGTAAACTTGAATCGTGACTTTACTTCGAAGTCGCCGAAAATCTAGACTTTGACTTTGACTTTCGTTCGTGGACATAAGAAAAATGGCTGATATTTCGAAAATTGTTTAATTTTTCGAGAATATTGAGGACATCTAGGGGATTATTAAAGCCGTTCATGTTCCTTAGCGTATTATTAGATATAGATAATAAATTAAAATCAAGGTACAGATTTGATAAACAGACAGTACTAGATATCCTTGTCATGTTTCAACATTCATTGATCAATAATAGACTAATCAAAGAGGATTATCTGTTCCACCAATGATTTAATTTCTTATTTCATCGCGATTTTACGCTACATGTAATTGATTTGACTTTTAATTCTATAGAGAATATCTTATACAGTTGGATATGCAGTTAATTTTTAATCCTACAGTCGTCATAATAATGTTTTCTGAATATTGATTTCAATTAATTTTTAAGTAGTCTGTTATTAGTGGCATCTTCTTATCTTCCACATTTTCAGAATAAAATTATTTTATAATGAAATAATTCTAGGGCTTAATGTGAACCTAACGCAATTACAATCGATGTTTTATTCACAACATAATTCTTAGCAGGCAATACTATTTCAGATGAATTACACCATCATTCTTTGTAGTTACGAATTTTATTGTATTATATACGAGTACAAGACTGTTTGGAACTGAATTACGATTTTTTGTGACCAAGTAGAAGAACGAATTATCTAATTTAATTAGTTTAGAAAGCAGTGATTGTGATTGCCAACATTAGAACAAGATCGTCAAATCTCGACTTACCGAAGTCAAAGTCAAAGTCTCAGAAGTGTTGTCTATGAATAGGACTTTCAACAAAGTTAAACTTTACTACGAAAGTCGACTTTGGAAAGTCTTCATCCAAAGTCTCGTTTATGAATACGGCCCTTAGTAGATCATCATAGCAACATCACTGGCTCCAGCATACGGTGCCTCTTTACCAGGAATAATCCACACTACTCCAATGTCAGTAGGCAGCTCAAGAACTAGTCATTTGGTGGAATAAAACCAGCGGTATATTGAACACACATTGCATAATGTCATATTATAGCCTGATATAGACCTTATACAGAAACACATTCATGATACAATGTTTAAATGCTATCAATAATAAATCAACTTCCAAAGAGAGTAAAGAATAAAGATACTGTATAATACCTAATACATACTAGAGTATTATCATTTTTATTTCAATACAGCCCGATAGTCCACACCTGTGGAGTAACGGTCAGCGAGTCTGGCCGCGAAACCAGGTGGCCCGGGTTCGAATCCCGGTCGGGGCAAGTTATCTGGTTGAGGTTTTTTCTGGGGTTTTTCCTCAACCCAATACGAGCAAATGCTGGGTAACTTTCGATGCTGGACCCCGGACTCATTTCACCGGCATTATCACCTTCATTTCATTCAGACACTAAATAACCTAGATGTTGATACAGCGTCGTAAAATAACAAAATAAAAACAAAAAAAAATCAACCCGATAGGAGGTGCCAGGCAGATTGGACAGGGTCTTGAAATAGTAATATATGTTACAAGAGCGGTATGTTGATGTTTTCATGTTCGAGGAAAAGACTGAAAAAGCGAAACGTAGTTGAGCTGTATCGTACATTATTTTGTGCGAAGATCGTTTATTACATACCTGAAAGACGAATTTCTAATTAGTTGCAATGAAATCTCCATGTTGGTTTCTGTTTGATGACGGCAACTTCGGAAAACCAAAATATCTTTCTTCAACAACAAATTTTTTCTGTTTTTACTATACTCCAGCAGGCGGTGATATACGTCTGTCTTTTTTTCCCCCCAGTCTATAAATGCGAACTTAAAAACAAACGGTAAGGTTATGTAATGATTTATTTTTCATTTTAATATTTTAACAATATTATTTATATAGCATATTGCAGTAATAACATCGGCATTTGGAATCTTGTTGATTTTTCCACGGCTTCCTTAATGTTGCTTGTATCAGGAATGCAATAAGTTTCGTGGAGTAGTAGACTTTACTTAATTTTTGCAAATATTTAAAAACAATAATTAACATTGCAATTTAGGTGCAATTGCAGTGGTAAGTTTCCAATTTATAATTATTACTATGTTAAACGTCTCTAAAAATAATATGTTAAAAGCCTAAAGCAGTAAAATGAATGTCGCGCTTAAGCGGTAAGAAGAGGGAAATTGTTATGTGTGTTACGTTGGGAATACTGAATGTGGTATTTCACACTTACCGCATATTGGTTCTGTGCGGAAAACAAGCAAATACGCACGATCTCGCACAAAAATAAATACAGCACTTTCCCATTCTCCAGAAAAAAACAATTGCCACCAGAAAATACCGTTAGTCATTTTGTTATGTTTTATACTCTACTAAATAGCAAAATATCTCACTGATGAGGGCTTCGAAGTTCCAGAGCTGAATAACAATGAGGAAAATAGAATAGAAGTTGGAGAAGGCGATGGTATACACAACATAGGGAGAGGATGGCTGAAATAGTCGCAGCAATATATAATTTTCATGTAAATTAATTACACTGATCATTTCTTCATAATGATTTTTTAATTTAATTATTTCATATTCTCAATTATAAAATACACTAATACTAATACTAATAATAATAATAATAATAATAATAATAATAATAATAATAATAATTCAAATATTCCAACTATCTTTTCCAGAATTGATTTTGAACCTGATCTTAGCCTATATTAGGAGGTAGTTCAGTTCTACCACAGTGAGTCCCAGCGAATATTTCCGGAGTTTCTGTGGACTGACCAGCAGCAGGTCCCCCTCCTCCTGCTTCCCCCGCTGCTTGCATCCGCGAACTCACAGCGTTTTGCCCATAGAGTTAGAATACTAACTCTATGGTTTTGCCGGATTAAAACTTACGAACTATGTTTTCTTAATAAGTTTAAAAAATTTTACATCCTTATTTTATGACAAACCACTAAAGACGCCGATTCAACTATCCTCACGAGTTTATTTCGGCTTATCTGCATGACTTGTGAATCCCCCAATGTTTAGCTTATTTCATTGCTCCTGACTGGTGTTCATGTTATACTCCATGCATCAGCTGTTACGTATGTGTACGATGATGTTCATGATGCTGATGATGATATTATTATTATTATTATTATTATTTTCACTCAGCCTCCTATAAAATTGAGTACCGGGTCTTTCCCGGGGGTAAAAGGCGGTCAGAGCGTGGTGCCGACCACACCACCTCATTCTAGTGCCGAGGTCATGGAAAGCATGGGGCTCTACCTCCATGCCCCCAAGTGCCTTCATGGTATGTTACGGGGATACCTTTACCTTTATTATTATTATTATTATTATTATTATTATTATTATTATTATAACGCGAAGTTAATGTATTTTAAATTATTTTTCTTACCTCAATTCGTTTTTTCGATATGTGAATCAGAATTGTAAGAAATTTTCTTCAATTTGGTACAGACCTCAATATAATTAGACTACTTCTTTCTCTCAATTTGTCTTTACTTTAGTAGATTCAAGTCCTCTGCCTGACAGTCTGTAAATGGTTCTGAATGAGACACACAATAGCAGCACTAGCAATGAAGTCCCTGTTGCCGGGAACAGGAGCACGTCGAGCAGAAAGTGCTGATACCAGTAGAGTCCAGTCCCTGTTGAGCGCAGATGTGTCTGATAACGAACTCCGTCCAATACACCGCGCGGTCTAAAGCTGTGTCTGCTTCTTCCCTAAACTATTTCATGTTATCGCGGTAACTGGGAAAATTAAAATACACAACCATAAAGTAAATAGGTTTATGTATGAATATTTCCACTATAACATTACTTAAAATCATAATAAAAGTTGCTTTAGTACAAAGTTGTTTAAAATATTTACGTTGCTATGCCTCTGTTTTTAAGTGCCATTACCTTGGCATAACTGGTTCATATCTCAAACTACACTTTTTAGACAATTTACATACAACGAATACCTTAATACTGAGGAGGTAGTCATTCTAGGTTTTACTAAAATTATCTCTTTTCTGCATAGTTACTGTATTTATTTGAAACAGCTATCTGCTACCCATGCATTCTGTTCATTATAATATCTGCCCTCATATTCTTTACTTACGTTACTGTGCACTCCATTGATAATATTCGCCCTCATATTCTATATACAGTACTTTGGTTCTTGTGCATTCCGTTGATTATATTATTCTCGCTAATATTCTATACTTTGGTTACTGTACAGTACATTCCGTTGATTATAATATCCGCCTTTATATTCTATATTTTGGTTACTGTGCATTTCGTTGATTATAACATCTGCCATATTACATACGGTACTTTGATTACTTCCGCATTTTATTATTATTTCATGGAACAATAACAATTACAGTAGCATAAATTAATTTAAATAAAATTATAATAATAGCATTTGCCGTATATTTCTAACGCAAATAGTTAACGAAATATCGCTATTAAACTTTTACCCTCGAAATTCCTGTATGAGACAAGAAAAAGAATAATATAAAGTGGCCATAAAGTTTTGAAATGAAAGCCAGGTATATTCTACATAGCCGCTAATATAGCTATTAATTTATTCATAAACAGAGATCGTAAGTCAATCAGCAAGATTTGAGAACAAGAAAAAAGCACGTGGAAAGTTTTTGTCTGATATTGTTAATTTTCTTCCTGAAAACATCAAACTGAAATATATCTTTAATGCGATGCCTATTGGTAGATATCTCCCTATTCTTTACTCTCAAAATCAGTACATTAATGTACAAAGTTACATTTTAAGTCACGATAAACCTGTGGTCACTCGTATTCCTTTGTAGTAGGCCTACATGTCATAACTAATTTTCCTACAAACTATAAGAACTTACCTATTACATAAATGAAACCTACATCATTATTAAATTCTTTAAGGTAAACTAGAAGAATTTTTATATCTATACACAATTTGGACAAGTACAGTACATATAGCCTAAAAATGTTCACAGAAAATGAATTTTCTATTCTTTTATTTAAAAAAAAGTAGGTATTCTTAATAATTACGTTAAGCGTATAGTAAGAAAATGTGAGCCTTTTCATATTACATTATTTATTTCTTAATGTTAAAAGTATTTTTGATTTGTTTTGAAATTTATTAAATTTTAGGCACTTAATGTTAAAATTAATACAAATATTACATGCAATACTTCCTTCACCTAACTAATACAGAAACAATCCCACACTTCCCTCTTATTTGTGACTCAAATGTATTCACTTTTCTCAATCAATATTTTGTGAAAATAAACTTATAGCAATATTAAAGTAAAAAACTTCATCACAAAAATAAGTCGTACATACAGTTTCAGTCTATTTAAGTAACAACGTGAGTATTATGAAATACTTAATGGTAAAACATAACTTGTGCAAAGTGTCAAAAAGTCCATCATTTGCAACATTGTGTCAAATAGTAAATAATAATGTTGTTTTCGATATGCATCAGTAAAGAAGTATGAGGTTTAATAACTTTATTTATTTACTGCGACATCCGTGCTTATGTCTTATCAAACATTTCATATTTTCTGTCAAGCCAAGCCGTTGCTTAGTCGGCTGGGTGACAGTTTTTCACTGAGATGACCGAGGTTCCATCCCCAGCAGTGTCAGTAAAATTCGTAGTGGACAAAGCGACTCTGGGACAGGTACTTCCTTTCTACTGCCAAGTCATTCCACCATTGCTTCATCATAATTCATCGCTACCTGAGGTGTGCGACAGTAAAGCCTGGTCCACAAAAAACCGGGAATGGAAACGAGAACGAAAGTGCTGTTAAAATAAATGTATTTAAATGTGAGCATTCAGAGTTAAATTCACGTTCCAATTCCCAGGCTTCAGCAAGCTTCTCTGTGAATGCTCACATTTAAATACATTTATTTTAACAATATTTCCAGTCTCGGTTTATTGTGAACCAACCTTAAGCTGCAAGTGCTGAAACGAGATTGAAGGTTAATCTTATTGTTATAATAATAATAATAATAATAATAATAATAATAATAATAATAATAATAATAATAATAATAATAATAATAATAATAATAATAAAGCAGCTAGAAACTTAATTCTTATGGTGGAAACAAATTCGGTAATTTTTCTTTATACCGGTGTTAAAGGGTTAAAAAAAGCGACAAAGGGAGAAGAAGGCAGACTACAGTTTCAACTTACAGCTCACATGTAACTTCTTCTATAAATATTTGAAGGACGATAGCAAAATTATGCTGAGCTATGACTGCCAGAAAAATTTAGTGCTGCCAAAGATCCCAGCCCAAGTGGCCTACTATTCAAGGCAGATGAACATGTACAACTTCACTATTTGTTAGGGCTCATCAACATGCATTCAAACCACAGAAAAAATAACATTGTACGTTTAACGGTAGAATGAGCTTCCCAAAGGCTCCAATGAAATGGAGTCTGCCATACATCACTACCTAGTCGAGATGGATTTGGAAGGCATTACGAACATACATTATTTTCTGATGAATGCAGTGGTCAAAATAGAAATACGATGAGGATTGGTATGGTGATATACTGGTACCTACTGGAGGCTCCAATACTCATCCAAAAAATCAAATTGTGGTTTCCGATCATAGGCCATCCATTCATTTCTCTGGCAGGATCTTCGGACAACTGGAGAGGAAATTTTGTAAAATAAGCATAGTTGAAAACTCGATAGTCTACATCAACATAATGTGGTTTCTTTGGAGGCAGAAGATTGTGAAGAGACTGAAAGCAGCTCACTAATGACATCGTCAGAAGTCTGAGAAGTTAGCATTCTCACCTTCCAAAAAATTAGAAGCAGACTGGTACATTCCCGACATAGCCAGTTTTGGAGGGGACTTAATTTTCAGTAGGTAGTCTAGGGATTTGCAAAAGGGCTTACTCCATTTTTCGATTGCAAAATGAGCTAAGTGCAAATTTGAAATGAAAATATTAAGTTAACTAGATTTTATACCTTAAGCAAGTTAAACCATGTAAATGTTTCCTTTTATATATATAATCATGGCTGTAGCTTAGCTGTGAGACCAGAAATCAATTTTCCTTCTTTTCCAAAAAGCCTGTTGCAACAACTTGGCCCGCTTTGCAAATGGGTGACTCGTATATAGACACATATTCAATGAGCATTTGAGGTTATCATCTGTCGAGTTTCAGACAGTATTAGAGAATATCTGATATCTCTATCACATCCCCAAACTCATGCACAATAATCAGAATTCATTCTATTTATCCATTTGTCACATACTGCTCATATATTGCTAAGTGATTAAAACATAAATGTATAAACTTCAACATTTCTTTCTGGAGGAGGAGCTTCACAATGAATATTTTAAGCCTGTTTGTGGATATTTATAATGCTCAGAAGTAAAAAGCGCTACAGATATTATGTTTGAAATTCAGCAATTCACATTATAAAATAAAATAAAGACAACATAATACCCTCTATAATTTATTAAAATATTAGGCATTTAAAGTTCTAAATGCATGATCACTGAAATGAACGGATTACATAAACTAAGCCTAAATCATTTCAATAGAAATATAAAAGCAATACCATTGAGACTTATTGGCCAAGAAAGGAACACAATTATAACTAGGTCAAAAACTTATTTCACCAGAGTAATTGAATACGTTTCTACACAGAAGAATTTTGGAAGATCATAAAACAGACTTAGTAAATAAATTAAAGGGATGGGAAAACATTCAGGATTGCTGGAAGACAATTCAGTACCAGACCAAGAAAGGAAGCAATGGCCAAATTTAGATAGCAATAAGACATGAATGCTTAGTTGATCATCTTAGAAAAAGAGAAATACTCACAACAGAAAATTACCACATTTGCAGTGCTGGTACTATGAAGTCGGATCATCTTTTAGTATGCCCAGGTTTAGATGAAGATTCCCAGAGGGAAGGAAATATTTGTAAAATTTATTGTGATTGTATAAACCAGTTGCAGTTTTCATTAGCAGCTCTACCTTATGTAATTTTTTGTTACGAAAGTATAACTGTAATTATACAAAGTGAGTAGTAATTGTGTACTATAAAGTAGTCCAGAGTATTCTATACTGAAAATGAAACATATTTTTTTCATATAAACTACTAGTCATGCCCGCTTCATTATGGAGATAATGATTGGAACAGTTAGAAACGACAACAGCTACACTTCTGAGTGTGTTATTTAATGACGTGGCTATTTACATTGCAAGTTCATAGAAGATGTCGAAATGTGCACCATTCACTTCACAACACAATTCCGCCTTCCTCTAACATGAATGTTTTCTTCTTTGAACAATGTCCTGAATTGTATTTTCTGCAGCCACAATTGCATTCAACAGATGCTCTCTCGTGGCATGTTGTTGAGAGTAAACCAGTCCCTTCATGTAGCCCCACAACCAGAAGTCACAGGGACTAAGCTTAGGCGATCGCGTTGGCACCATGCAACAAGCCCATTGCATCCACTCCATCTGCCTGAATACTGTTCATTCAAATGACATTTCATCAAACGATGGTAATGCGCTGATACTTCATCTTGAAGTAGTCAGTGGTACTGTTTGTTGTGGTAGTTCAGTCTGCAGAATGAGCAAAAGGAGCACCCGTTGACTGACTGTAGCGTTTCTCTCTCTTCACTTGTACTTGCTGTGTACTGTAGAGTGTCGTCTGAGTGACTGATGCATGAACAGCTTCGAGTATCCCACAGTGTTGTCATATCTCGATAACAAAGCTTTAATGGCTATTATGTTTATATGACAAAATCTGTTTATACTGGAATGTATAATACTCTACAGTACTTTATAGGACACAATTACGACTAATCCTGTAAATAATGAGATGATAGATACAGAGTGATTTATATAGAACTGACACATTTCTTTCATTAATTGTTTCAAAACGAATTGTGCTAGCGACAACTTATTATACCTAAAATGTAGAGGAATTTTGGGAGATTATTTACCTCTATAGCAAATGTTGAAAATGTCCTCCATCCTGCATAAGGCACAACTCAACACGTCGTTCCATGTTACTGGCCACTCGTTGGAGGACTCTGTTGTCAATAGCTTGAATCTCCTGTGTGATGTTGTGCTTCAGATCGTCCAATGTCTGGGGACGTGTGGCGTAAACCGTGTCTTTTAAGTAACCCCATAGAAATAAGTCCGGCGTTGTCAAATCCGGAGATCTCGGTGGCCACAGGTTCCTGGAAATTATTCGGTCGTCAAAGAAACAACCGTAACCCTATATGGCTTTAGGCCTGCACTTTTCGCAGCTCTCTGACACATTGAGTAGGTGTACCCTGACTCCTGCGACAAACGTCTTAATGATTTTTTTTGGGTGACTGCTCCAGTCGTGCTCTTACGTCAACAACAACCGTAGGAAGCCTAGATGAATGATGCTTGCCCTTTTCACTCACCAGAGATCCAGTTGTTTCCAATTTGTTTACCAGTCCCAGTATTGTGTTTCTTTTGGGAGGATTGTGAACACCAAATTCTCTCTGGTATGCCCTTTGAGTAGCTGTAATTGAATTCGTAATCCAGTATTGCTTCACAAAGAAGAGTCGTTGATTTAATGTGTACTGCATTTTCACGTTGACACAAACTGTCGAAAACAGCTGCCAACAATAGGAGTAAAATATAAACATCTACGCATCTAGTGCTGCCAACAATAGGCATAAAACATAAACATCTGCGCATCTAGTGACAAGGAATCGAAACTCCAGAACATTCTGCTTAATTTGGTGCTAAAATTGGGTCAGTGCTGCTAACAATAGGAATAAAACATAAACATCTGCGCATCTAGTGACAAGGAATCGAAACTCCAGAACATTCTGCTTAATTTGGTGCTAAAATTGGGTCAGTGCTGCTAACAATAGGAATAAAACATAAACATCTGCGCATCTAGTGACAAGGAATCGAAACTCCCGAACATTCTGCTTAATTTGGTGCTAAAATTGGGTCATTGAATGAATTTCCAACGGAATAATTAAAGAAAAAAACGTGTCAGTTCTATATAAATCACTCTGTATATAATGGACTGAGTTCCAATTAAAGTCAAATGTTACAACAACCGTTGAGACAAACAAATTCAACACAAATTTATTAAAAGAGTAGTTTGAAATGTCTCAAATTAACTTAATACAAACGCAAAATGTTTCACTATTTTTTAAATTGGTTGTTTAACAATGATATATCTATTACGAGTTCACCTAGTGTCACTGGGATTGGTATTAGCCTAGATCATAAATATATATATATATATATATATATATATATATATATATATATGTTCTAGGGCAGCATTTCTCAAACTTTTTTGAAGTGGGGACCACTTTTTTTAAGTCAGAGCAGTTCCACGGACCACCTTACTCTTGTTCCCTTCAAAAGCAAATTTATCATTAATTTTGTAATATATTTTAATATCAATTTACTTATATTTTAAAACAGAATTAATTTAATTAAATTAATTTTATATTAGTACTAACTGATTAAGCTAATGTTCAATCAATCAATCAATCAATCAATCAATATTCCCATCATTCCTAGGTGGAACATAGGGTTCTCAAAAAGCTTCTCCATCTGACTCTATTCCTGGCCAACGCCTTAATCTAAGCTAATGTTAATAGAAGAAAATTCATTTTTCTTTCTTTAATAATTCTAGGCTATTAGAGTTTGGATAATCTTTAACTTATTAACTAAAAAAAAAAAAATAAATGTTGGTATTCATATTAATGAGATGAATGAGCCTGCCGATTCCTGCACAGTTGTTCTATATTTGGACGTATGCTGGTAAGCTTAAGTCGGAGATCTTCACATACATCGAGTCGATTTCGTAGCCTACTTTTTTTATTAAAGTTTGTGATGAAAACCCTTTCTCACACAGATATGTAGAAGAAAACTCAATTATAATCTCTAAATCACCATTGTACAGTTCACTGTATTCTTTTTTCACTTGTGATGCGGTCCAGAAATTAACCATACCTTTCACTTGGAATTTCATTTTAAGTTCGGTCTTGTACATGAAAAGGTTATGAATTTGGTTGGGTTACAGGTGCGGTGCCAGATTGCAGGGAAAAGATGGCGAGAAACACCACGTTCATGGTGCTTTAAATCCTTCTTTTGTTGTTGAGAGTAGAGTGAGAAGTCAGTAGACGAATAGGATAATAAATTTCATAAAATGTCAGTACTGAGAGAAAAAGTGAAATGCGATTGCCATGTGTCATTTCCAAACTCTGAGATTTTCAGCTATTGAGTGATACGAAATTCGTGTGAATTTTATTTTTTCTTCTGCCTTTTCTGAAGGATCGCAAGGGCAGACCTCGAGGACCTCACTTGGAATTTCATTTTAAGTTCGGTCTCGTACATGAAAAGGTTACGAATTTGGGTGGTCCCTGGTTGGGTTACAGGTGCGGCGCCAGATTGCAGGGAAAAGATGGCGAGAAACACCACGTTCATGGTGCTTTAAATCCCTCTTTTGTTGTTGAGAGTAGAGTGAGAAGTCAGTAGACGAATAGGATAATAAATTTCATAAAATGTCAGTACTGAGAGAAAAAGTGAAATGCGATTGCCATGTATCATTTCCAAACTCTGAGATTTTCAGCTATTGAGTGATACGAAATTCGTGTGAATTTTATTTTTTCTTCTGCCTTTTCTGAAAGATCGCAAGGGCAGACCTCGAGGACCACAGGTGGTCCACAGACCATAGTTTGAGAAACGCTGTTTTAGGGTATTAGCAAAATGATATCTTGCCAAATGAGTCCGAGGATTCACAATGGGATTACCTGACATTCGCCTTTTAGTTTGGAACACTCAATATACTGCAGCTATCATGAAATTCAAAGTTATATTTCATGCAAAAAAAAAAAAAAACATTCTCAACATTTCATAATGTGTGTCAGAGGTAAACAACAAAAATAAATTTGCTAACTTTTGGAATTATTAATTTATAAAACATTCAAAATTGTTATTTTACAATAACTCAGTTCTTTTCTACAAATATACATAATGGCATTACTTACAAATTGTGTATGTGTGTGTGACTGTGTGTGCGTACAATTTCCATACTGTACAAGAG
This sequence comes from Periplaneta americana, assembly GCF_040183065.1. Lineage (NCBI taxonomy): Eukaryota > Metazoa > Arthropoda > Insecta > Blattodea > Blattidae > Periplaneta > Periplaneta americana. The sequence goes on along the minus strand of NC_091117.1, from coordinate 210,594,471 downwards.
TTTATTTCTGAAGTAAAGTGCAAGATTTTAATATTATATACATATTATATATATAGAAATCTCTTTGTCTCACATTTCAGTTAATGTTTTTCAGTGTTAATATCATTAGATTTCACATTATAAACAGAATTTTTAATGTGTCATAAATAGTTTCAGGTACAAACAACATGTAAGGATACACATGTTTCTGTTATATCCAATTCAGTCACGATTGATTTATTAACAATAAATTTCACCTTTGTTTATCCTATAAGCATGAAAGAAGATTTAACACGAAACAGGTCTGCTGCAAAGGCAATATTAGCAAGGTGGAAATATACAGACTTACGGAATTTTAATACACATGTTACTCTACATGAGTTATAAAATTTTAGAAGAAATCTATACTTAGGGTGACCAGACATCCTATTTTGTCCGGACATGTCCTTTTTAGGTCTTTGTTCGGGGTCCGGGCAGAATTAAAAAAAAAAAAAAAATCAAGATTGTCCTTTTCGTAACTAGTATGCCTGATATTTTGAAATTATTTGTTCGACGCCTTTTTCAAGTAATTTGCCAAGTAAGTGACAACAGCATCGATGGAATATACTCTTTGCCAACAATCATAACTGTCGCTCAGAGGCAGCTAGTAAATCGAGAGAACGAGATGGGAATGTGAATCTAAATAGATATTTTTCTATCCTCTTTAATAATTATAGTTCCCTTGACTTTCATATGTATAGATTGACAAATCGAACTGAAACCCTGACCGAGTTACTACGTGAGCGCTGGCTGTCTTGGGGAGGAGCAAGTGAGAAAGCATGGGGGGGAAGGGAGAGAGCACTATGCACTATGTACTTGCAGGTCCACTCACAGTTTGTCAAACCTGCTAATAAAAGCATTAAAAGGTTGACTAGTTGCCTGCAATGCTAGCATAATGGAACCTTCCTAGCCGACAGTCGAGGCAAAAATGAAGAATCCGTTATTGTGGTAATACTGGAGAGTGGTTCTTCTATTGGTCGCGATGCCCGCACACACCCTCTCAGATATTTACGTGGTGATTGGTGACTGAATGACGAGGAGCGAGGGAGAGAGAAGAAAGAAAGAGAGAGAGATTCCAGAAGTTGGCGTGTTTTACAGGGTTTCACTTGAAGTTGTCAAACTATAGGTAACTGTAAAATTCTTATTATTAAGTTTTATCATAATTATTTTGTAATAAAATAGATATTAACCTAATTTTAAGAATTATATTAGAATAAATCTGTACTGTAAATATTTTGTAATAAAATAGATACTGACGTAATCTAAAGTATAATGTAGGCCAAAGTTTAAATCTAAGTACATATTTTCTGTACTCTTTTTTTGAACAATGTTCTCCTTTTTTAAGCTTTGTGTCCTCTTCTTTATTTATGTGAATCTGGTCACCCTATCTATACTATAGATATGTTAAATATATGTCAATACTAAAGCTTAAACAATAAAACACTCACATAATGTAGGAACATTAAAGCTTCTGTGAATAACTTAACTGCACATTAACAAAACATTTCTAACATTCAAGGCATGTTAAGCCTGGTTCAGACGGTGCTAGTTTCTGTGATGGATTCCAAGGTGGCTGCGCGGATGGGTAGCCTGCGTGCTCACTTGCTGGCTCCCATGTTGGCTACGGTGATGGTAATTGTTCACACGGAGCTGGCTCTTTTCACAGTTCAAATTGGAAAATCATCTGCTGCTTCATCTGTTGCCAACACTCATGGTCAAAAAGAAACTAAACCGTGAGTGGAAAACAACTAAAGTCCTACATTAACGGTAGTAAATGTCGTAATAAAGTAATTAAGCCATAAGTGCAAAACAGCTAAAGTCCGATATTTAATTGTTGTTTCTTAGAAACTAAAGAACATAGAAAAAACAGGTTTAGTTGGAAAACAACGAACATGGCGACATGGTTTCAGTGGTGATATTATATGATCATCTTTGGTTCCAGCCTGCAAACCATCACGAAAAATAGCAAGGAACCTACCCTCGAAATCCAGCAAGCTAGCCATCCATGGAGCCACCAGAGCGCATTACTTCTGGCGAGTGACCACGCAGGCGACCCATCTGCGCAGCCACCTTGGAATCCATCACAGAAACACGCACCATCTGAACCGGGCTTTACTGTTAAAATAGTCGTGAAATTTTAAAATCACAAGAAGTACATTATTGTGCTTTTTTAAATTTTATCAGTAATTATATACATCCATTTATAGTGCCCTGAATTGTTTAAATTAATACTATGTATTTCTGCAGAAATGCTACACCACTGCCGTTACTGCTAATCAGAAGCAAATCATACAAACATTATCTAACGATGGCTGTGATAATTAATTTTATTTTGAAAATGTGAGAAAGAATCCTTCATCCATTTTCCTGCATTTACAAATGGGCGTATTATGTGTTTCTTGCCCCAACGGCCTTGGTGACTTTTTCCTTCCTCATAATGTTCATTTTCGTAACTGTTTTGATGACGCCAATCATAAATTGGTCTGTTGTAACCTCCTCCCTTGCACCAATCGGAATGTGAATAATAGCGGCAATACTCCCGACCACGTGCTCGCTGGAAAAACCAATTACTCGTTACACGTTGCCCTTCTCTTTTTAATCTGCGAGCATCTGCACGATCGAAATACCAATCACTTTTATGTGCCAAACGGCGTTGTTCTGCACGAGCATTTGCCATTTTTGACATCCAATAACCTGTTACATTATTCTGTTTTGGTATGTCAGCAGTATTAGCTACAACCCAAGACGAATCTTGTCCCAAAATAACAGACTTTCTGTCATAATATTTGTTTTCATCATGCCATTTCTGTCCTTTTTCATGCTTTTTGTATTCCTTAGTCTTCTTGTTATCATACTGGTTCCTCCAGTTCTTTTTCTCATACCAATGATTATCTCCTCGACCTCGTTTGATGTAATGATCATTAAACTTTTGAGATTCTGAATACTGCTGATGTTTCATTTTTTGACAAACTGTTTTTCCATTGTCTTTCTGCCAACAGGGTTTTGACTGATATTTATCCTTATGTCTATTCTCGTGTTTTCCTTTGTCCTTTTTTAATGTTCCAAAGCTGTCGTGTTTCTTGTCTTTATTATATGATTCTGTCTTATATTGCTCTTGATCATTAGGATATTCAAGGGTGTTGGATGCTATCACTGGCATGTCAATTTTTAAATGCTCCTCATTCGAGTTGTCATAGTCCATTATAATTTTATCAGACATGTCATCAGTATAGGATTGGAAGCCCCTACTGCTTTGTTCGTGCTCTCTTTTCGAAATAATTTGTTCATTAAGATTTGCTTCAGCAGTATTTGGGCCAAAACTCTTAAAATTATTATAATATTCTTGGGTAACATGAACAATTTTATCTGCAGTAGTTTTTACCATTTTCTCTGTGGTAGTATGTAAAACATGTTCAGTTTCTTTTGAAAAAAATTGATTAGATTTTCTTTTTTGTTTACCATTTTCATTACATTCCAATAATATTATGTCATGTACCCAATTATACGCTGCATCATTTTCTGTTTTATATTTATTTCTTACGTTACACCACTTGTCTTGCAAGTTTCCTTTAAATTTTTGGAGTTTCCTTACAATTCTGGTTAATAGTTTGTACATTTGTTCATCTATATCATCAACAAGACCTTCTGTAATATCTTTCAGTTTGCTAACTGATACTTCCATCTTCTTTAGTAACTGTATACAAAATTCGCTCTCTTGTACTTTACATTCATTAATAGCATTCTGAAAATGAATCCAACTCTGTTCAAGGTCATTAGCTAATTTAACTGCAGAAGACAAGATAATGCCAGTATCAGACAACACAATTTCTTCATCAAGCTGTGCTTGTAGAAGTCTGAGGGTTGATTTAATAATCTCCATATTATTCTCTTCTAAAATAAATGTTTCTCTGATCGATTCCTGAATATTGTCTGGTCCAGGATTGTCAACATTATTTTCTGTCCCATGTTGTCGAACACTGTCATGAATAGCAGATTCTGAAGTTTTTTCATCTTCGACAGGTATTTTTATTACATTGTCTTCATTTCTCACGGAAAATGATTTAAAATCATTTGCTAATGCAATTAGAGGATCTTTAATGTCATTACCTCGAGATTCTTCCAAGCTATCCTTCATCATAAAAGAGGCTTTTTTATTTTCATTTTCTGTAACAGAACTTGATGATTCTATAAAATTTATCTCATGATGAGTAGATCTTGCAGCAAAATCATTATTAGATGATATTTCACTACCTTGATTAGTAAAGTCATCAACAATGTCATTAGTGAATGTAACTGATGGTTTATTCATAGCCTCAGATGCAACATCATGCTGGGCTAATATTAAAAAATCTGATGTTTCAGGAAATGGATCGTTTTCAATAACAGGTTGCCTTATAACAGTTTGAATTGTTTCCGCATATATGTATTCATTACCTGGAATACCTTGATGGTCTTTTGCATTCTGAGTTTGTACATTGCTTGGAGATGTATTTCCCAAAGTTACTGGTTCAATGTGAGTATCTAGTTCTAAAGACTGATGCAAATGTGATATGTCTGCATTTTTAAATTTCGCATTTGATCCACATTCCCTATCTCGAGTTTCTCCAAATGCATGAGATGTAACTGTTTTTTCTTCAATAAGTTTTGCAATTTCATTTCGAAGAAACTCATTGTCTTCTTGCAGCTTTGCTATTACAGCTTGTGTTGACTCGTTTAACAGAGGACACTCTTCCTGTAAACCTGAAATTGATAATAAATAATACATTAATAAATACAATGCAGACCCGTCAATACACAATTCTCACTCTTAAATTTAAAAGTTGCAGAAAGTTATGATAGAAACAATTCAAAATGTAAGTGGCCAACAGTGTTTTATGCATAGACAAATGCATTAGGAGGCCTCCAACTCAATGAATACGATTGAGAGACTACGGAAGATATAAGTATATGTTATTGCCAACACACAGTGGACCAGAATTAGAATTTGAGGGGAAAAAACTATTATTTCATCTCGTAAAAACTGTAATTTAGGCATTTATTATCATTATCCTACACCTACAGATGATGAAACTGAAGTTGACTAAGGATTTACGTTCGATATCGAACATAAGGGATGTGTAAACTGGTGCACTATCAGCAGTCTATGCAGAGGGGTCAGTTCTTGGCATTCCATCATGATTTAACAGCTATAAATTCATGTTGAATCTTGCGTACACCACTTTTATCACTTGAATATAATTAATTGATTACTTACTCGTCTTAATTATGTAAGTCTGTGCGGCTTACAGCTGTTTCGGTGCTTCACGCACTATCCTCAGAGCCTACTAGATCATGGCGTCATCTCGAACTTCTCTGCCTGTTATGTGGGTGTGTTTGATTGTTGAAAGGTGTTGAAGGGTGGGGTCAAATAGTGTGTGTGTACTGAAATTGATCTGTGTGTTCAGAATTTGATCGGGGTGTGTTTTAGTGTGTTTGTATATTTCGTATTGTTCTAGTGTGTTGAGTTTTTGGTTCTTGGGTTGTATGTTTAGGATTTCCGTGTCCGTATTTATGTTATTGTATGTATGGTTAGCATTGGTTATGTGATCAGCGTATGTAGATGTATTGTGTCCTCTGGTTATTGCTTTAATGTGTTCTCTGTAGTGTGTTTGGAATGATCTGCCTGTCTGTCCTATGTAGAACTTATCGCAACTATTACATGTGAGTTTGTATACCCTGTGTGGTCATATTTATTTGTTTGTGTTTTTTGTGTGTTGAGATGTCTCAACACACAGATCAATTTCAGTACACACATACTATTTGACTCCACCCTTCAACACCTTTCAACAATCAAACACACCCATATAACAGGCAGAGAAGTTCGAGATGACACCGTGATCTAGTAGGCTATGAGGATAGTGCGTGAAGCACTGAAACAGCTGTAAGCCGGACAAATCTTACATAATTAACACGAGTAAGTCCACTAGTTAATCAATTAGCTATAAATTGAAGACAAGAAGCGACATTTTTACATAGAAAACAAATGGAATCTATGCTTAAAGGTATAATAACTTACTATTATTTAATTCATTAAAATGTATACTGAAAGCAAGAGTAGTTTTAAATTAATTATTCAAAGAAAATTATCAATGTATTGTAAAAATTTCACATTTATATATTATTCTGACATACAAAAAATTATAAGGCTGTTTAAATTTTTTCTGGTTGTGTATGGTAGCTACATGTGTCTCTACGATATTCTACTTGGAAAGCCTTTCAATAAATACTAACATAAATATGTACTGAAAAAATATGGCTTAAAAAAGTTTTCTAAAACAGAACTGAGAAAGGATTCTTGATAAATGTAGTAGTAGGTTGGAAGGACAGGTGAAGTTCTCTCAGGAAGTGTACCTTGCTAAAAAGACATCCATTTCTGTTGGAGCACCTGGAACATCTACTGGAAGTGTGGAGAGGTCCAGAAAAAAATTTTGTTGAAAGTGAAATAAAAACAAGAGAGAGTTAATATGAGCACTAACTGAAGAACATTCGCAATAAAAGCTTGTGTTAGCTACACGGATATCCCTGACAGCAAGTGGTGAAAGGAATACTGCAGAGATTGTGAAAGAAATTTTCAGACAACTCCGACAAGAGCCACAAAATATAAAAATAATCTACAATATCACCATTTCTATACAGTGCAGATGAGGCCTTAGAATTTATAGTGGACAATAACCTAACAAAAAGCCAGTATGTTAATATAATGACTAGTGAACAGATTTGTTTTGAAATTCGGAACGAATTTTTAAGCTGCAAAATGGAGTATGAATATTGTACACATTGCATGAGAGAATTTTTTATTTTTTCAAAAGTACAATGATATTTAACATGAAAATATAATGTAGCCTATATTTCTTTCAAAATTATGTGTTGTAGACAATATCTAATTTGATAACATTTTATAGGTTACTCATATTTCAAAAGTGGGGACATACACTTTTAAACACTGAAAATTAGTGAAATTCATTTTTTTTCTCATTAATGAATAAATCTGTAACCTACAAATTTTATATGCTCAATAAGCATTACTTCTGCAGTTATATATGCCTACCATTTTCAGATTTAGTGTAATTATTACAGTAACCGGTAATTAGCAATACAAAATGGTAGCTGCATTTTGTGTAGTATTGAAATGCCGTTTCTCTGAAAATTTCCACAAATATATACCTATATTTCTGAGTGATACTTTTTCTGTTTATTCCTGAATGTCATATAAACAATATTACACAGAATCTTTGAAATATCTTCAATAGACATATTTTTTATTTCAACTTTTATTTTAAGTCCTTTTTTTTTATTTTATTAGGTCAAAAATATTTTTTTAAGAATAATCTATAAGTAATGAACCAATAGTTCTAGGTTTGTTCATAAGTATGAATACAATTGCATGCAAAATTTCACGCCAATATCTTAAAAGCTGTTTGAGTTATCAGAGAAGCTGTATGCATAAACAAAAGTTACAGGTGCTATTTTGTATTTCTAATTACCCTTAACGATAATATTATTTTATTAATACATCCGCCTGTCATAACAGATGACCATATAGGTCCGGAAAACAATTTCAGGAAAATACATAAATGGAATACAGAGAAACAAGAAATATATCATACAGTAGGAGTAATCACAGTACAATATGCAATTTAGAAAGTTAAATGATGCCTATGAATTTCTTTAAGATATTTCAACAAATATTTTTAATATCTTGGGATGTCATAACTTTGTCGTTTTAAAATATCAATAGTATATTTATACACCGATCCCCAGACACAAAAAAGCAAACCCTCACCTCCAATGTGTTATCAATTGCATTATACCTCTCACTCAAGTGAGAAACACAAGAGTGGTAAATGACTTGTTTTTCTTGATGAATTGTCAAGACTTGAGATACATCCTTTTCGAACCGTAAAATTGAAAATAGTGTACAAATGCAAAAGTAGTGTATATAGAGCATATTTCAAAGTTAAGTTACAGAATTATTCATTGCTGAGGAAAAAATACTGAATTTCACCAATTTTTCAGTACTTAAATGTCAGATTAAATTTCCAATTTCTTTAATGTGTTAATATTTAGGATTTATCTGGCGACTAATTTCGAAGTCTTGTTTTTCATTGTCCAAAGCCTTAAATGTGTATGTCCCCTCCCACCCTTAAAAGTTCATTATATTAATATTGCCCTAAATATGTTTAAAATGAATCTATACTAGTATATTTATAAATATAAAAGCCATACAAGACAAGTATCAGCGGGAAATAATTTTTTCCCTTCAGATTTCATTCCTGGCAAAAATAGGAACTACATCTCATGTTACATAGCCTGATCGGTATTGCAGGCACCCATTACACCAACAATATTATTACTCGCCAAGGTAAAGCGCACAATGATTTTTCAATTTAAATGTAGTGTTTTACCACAATATGCATACCATATACGTTTTAAATTTACCACTCAACCATCAAAAAAGATTCTATCTCAAAGTGTATGAATTTCAGGTGCATTTGCACAGAAAAATTTGATTCACAATTAACAGCTCCAAATAATGTTTATGGTTGTCGTTGTATTCATACTGTTAGTTGAATGGCAAGAGTGTCAAGATCTGCGTTCAAATCCTGACTAGTCCAAGTGGAATTTGTTTCTTATTTGTCTTCTCATTTAAACACCTAGCCCGTTTCCCTGAACTTTTTAACGAGGTTTGATATTGAGGTTATATGTGAAACAAGAACACACCTAACCCATTTCCCTGAACTTTTTAACGAGGTTTAATATTGTGGTTATATGTGGAACAGGAACACACCTAACCCAACCCATTTCCCTGAACTTTTTAACGAAGTTTAATATTGTGGTTATATGTGAAACATGAACACACCCAAACAATTTCCCTGAACTTTTTAACGAGATTTAATATTGTGGTTATATATGGAACACGAACACACCCAAACAATTTCCCTGAACTTTTTAACGAGGTTTAATATTGTGGTTATATATGGAACAGGAACACACCCAACCCATTTCCCTGAACTTTTTAACGAGGTTTAATATTGTGGTTATATGTGGAACAGGAACACACCTAACCCAACCCATTTCCCTGAACTTTTTAACGAAGTTTAATATTGTGGTTATATGTGAAACAAGAACACACTCAAACAATTTCCCTGAACTTTTTAACGAGGTTTAATATTGTGGTTATATGTGAAACAAGAACACACCTAACCCATTTCCCTGAACTTTTTAAC